>NC_074672.1:30977992-31098415 GCF_029448725.1 Salvelinus fontinalis | reverse complement strand
GAACCTGGTCTATATGATATAGTAAACCTAAATCGGGTGAAAAACATAGCCCACCATGCCTGACGAGGGTTCAGTCTCCTCGCCGCCCAGATGTACTCCAGATTACGGTGGTCAGTCCAGATGAGCAAAGGGTGTTGAGCCCCCTCAAGCCAATGTCTCCACACCTTCAGAGCTTTGACGACAGCCAACAACTCCTGATCCCTCATGTCATAGTTTCGTTCCGCTGGGCTGGGCTTCCTCGAAAAGAAAGCACAGGGGCGGAGCTTCGGTGGCGTACCCGAGTGCTATGAGAGCACGGCTCCAATCCCAGCCTCGGACGCGTCTACCTCCACTATGAATGCCAAAAAGGGATCCGGATGAGCCAGCACGGGAGCCGAGGTAAACAGAGCCTTCAGGCGACCAAAAGCCCTGTCCGCCTCAGCCGACCACCGCAGACGCACCGGTCCCCCCTTCAGCAGTGAAGTAATGGGAGCAGCCACCTGCCCAAAACCCTGGATAAACCTCCGGTAGTAGTTGGCAAACCCTAAAAACCGCTGCACCTCCTTTACCGTGGTTGGAGTCGGCCAATTACGCACAGCTGCAATGCGGTCACACTCCATCACCAACCCTGATGTGGAAATGCGATACCCTAGGAAGGAGACGGCCTGTTTGAAGAACAAGCATTTCTCAGCCTTGACGTACAGGTCATGCTCCAACAGTCGCCCAAGTACCTTGCGCACCAGAGACACATGCGCGGCGCGTGTAGCAGAATAGACCAGAATGTCATCGATATAAACCACCACACCCTGCCCGTGCAGGTCCCTGAGAATCTCGTCTTCAAACGATTGGAAGACTGCTGGAGCATTCTTCAACCCGTACGGCATGACGAGGTACTCATAATGGCCGGATGTGGTACTAAACGCTGTCTTCCACTCATCTCCCTCCCGGATACGCACCAAGTTAAACGTGCTCCTGAGATCCAGTTTTGTGAAGAAGCATGCCCCGTGAAATGACTCAATCGCCATGGCAATGAGAGGTAGCGGGTAACTGTACCCCACATTGATGAAATTTAGACCTCTATAGTCAATGCACGGACGCAGACCTCCCTCCTTCTTCACAAAAAGTAAACTCGAGGAGGCAGGTGATGTGGAGGGCCGAATGTACCCCTGCCGCCCCAGAGATTCAGAGACATATGTCTCCATAGCCACCTTCTCCTCCTGTGACAGGGGATACACGTGACTCCTGGGAAGTGCAGCGTCTACCAGGAGATTTATCGCACAATCCCCTCGTCAATGAGGTGGTAATTGGGTCGCCTTCTTTTTAGAGAAGGCGAGAGCCAAATCGGCATATTCTGAGGGAATGCGCACGGTGGAGATATGGTCTGGACTTTCCACCGTCGTTGCACCGATGGAAACCCCTACACACCTACCTGAGCACTCCTCTGACCACCCCTTTAGAGCCCTCTGTTGCCACGAAATCTTAGGGTTGTGATGGGCCAACCAGGGGATCCCCAGCACCACCGGAAACGCAGGAGAATCAATGAGGAAGAGACTAATTCTCTCCTCATGACCCTCCTGCATAACCATTCCCAGTGGAGCCGTGGCCTCCCTGACTAGCCCTGACCCTAATGGTCGGCTATCTAAAGCGTGCACTGGGAAGGGTTTATCAATCTGAACAAGGGGGATCCCTAAACTATGTGCAAAACCACGGTCAATAAAATTCCCTGCTGCGCCTGAATCTACTAGCGCCTTATGCAGGGAATGAGGGGAAAATTCAGGAAAATAAATTAACACATACATGTGACCAACAGGGGACTCTGGGTGAGCCTGGTGCCAACTCACCTGGGGTGTCCGAGCAGTGCTCGGCCTGGCGTCTCGACTCCCAGAAGGGCTCCTCCAGCACCGGTCAGCAGTGCCCTCTACGACCACAGCTGGTACATGAAAGTGCTCCTCTTCCCGTCGCCCTCGCTGCAGCACCTCCTAGCTCCATGGACGTTGGAGCAGAGGGGCTGGGGGATGAAACTGACAGGCCCCGATCCGGACGTCTGCTGGTCGCCAGCAAGTTGTCCAGCCAAATGGACATGTCTATCAGCTGGTCCAAGGAGAGGGTAGTGTCTCTACAGGCTAGCTCCCTACAAACGTCCTCGCACAAACTGCACCAATAGTGATCGATCAGGGCCCTGTCGTTCCATCCCGCGCCCGCGGCCAAGGTCCGGAACTCTAGGGCGAAGTCCTGTGCACTCCTCTTCTCCTGCCTTAGATGGAACAGATGTTCACCCGCCGCTCGGCCCTCAGGTGGGTGGTCGAACACGGCCCGAAAGTGGCGGGTGAACTCTGGGTAGTGGTCCCTCGCCGAGTCTGAATCATTCCTCACCGCGTTGGCCCACTCCAGGGCTTTACCTGAGAGGCAGGAGACGAGGGCGTTCACGCTCTCACCTCCCGAAGGAGCCGGGTGAACGGTTGCCAGGTATAGCTCCATCTGGAGTAAGAACCCCTGGCACCCGGCTGCCGTCCCATCGTACTCCCTCGGGAGCGCGAGTCGTATTCCACTGGGACCAGGCAACGAAGGAGAGGGTTGTGGGACCGGTTGGAGTGTGGCTGGTGGAGGTGTAGGAAGGCAACCTCTCTTCCATCTTTCCATCGTCGCCATCACCTGATCCATCGCGGTCCCCAGACGGTGTAATACTGCCGTGTGGTGTTGAACGCGCTCCTCCATAGATGTTGGGAGCGCGTCAGCTCCTGCTGACTCCATCAAGCGGGTGCGGGATTCTGTGACAAGATTGCGTTTAGAGGAAGGTGGAAGGTGAAGGATGTCCGAGATGCGTCATTTTAATGGACAAGTCCACAAACATACAGGTAAGGTACAATACCAAAAATAAACGCCCTCGACAACAGGGAAACCCGTTACTCACAAAAGGAGGGAAAAAACAACGCCCCTAAATTTATACACACTCAGTATAAATCCGTGAAAACAAAACAGGCACAACCTTAACGAGCAACATCGCAAGAATTTTCCCGCACAAACCTAGGCAGGCAACGGGGTAATTATACACACAGAAATGAAGGCAAATGAAACCAGGTGTGAAAGAACCAAAAGACAAAACAAACAGAAAAGGCAAAAAGGATCGGTGATGGCTAGTAGGCCGGAGACGCCGAACTCCAAGCGCCGCGGGAACAGGGAGAGGAACTACCTTCGGTGGAAGTCGTGACAGCTACTGCAGATTTCCTCCAGGGAATACGAGGACCTCCATAAAGAAACAGGCAAAACTCTGAGGAGTTACGGGCACATGAGGTCACAATACAAGTCAGTGCAATGGTAATCATGCAATTTATGTAAATAACAAAATTAGGTTGCACTAATCAAATCAAATCACATTTTATTTGTCACATGCGCCGAATAGACCTTACCTGGAAATGCTTATTTACAAGCCCATAACCAACAATGCAGTTTTTTACAAAATAAACTAAAGTAAAAAATAAAAAAGTTAGCAATAAAATAGCAATAACGAGGCTTTAATACAGGGGGTACCGGTACCGAGTCAAATTTGTCATTGTAATTGATTGAATTTTAACTGATGTATAGTGTTAGATAAATGACTTTAACCGTGAGTTATGCTTGGCTATAGTTCTAATGATTTGTTTTTACAGCAATGCACCTGCTGGTATAAAGGTTTGATTAAATAACTAAATATGCACAGTATGTACTGTATCTTGTTGGACTTAATTTGAGTGAGTGTGAATGCTGTATCGTGACATAGCAGCCATTTTACAAATACATTAATTTGATTTAGGTGTGTTGTGTTTAATCATAGATATTTCAGAATATAAAGTTTAATCATAGATATTTCAGAATATAAAAAATAATCTAACTTTATGTCCTAAAACGGTAGTAGATAAAGTGGAGTGTCTGGGGGAAGTGTTTAAATCTTGCAGAAGGAGATTAGAGTGGATGATTGGTTGTATTGGCTGAGCTGTGCTGTGCAGTGGTTATCAGTCCTGCTCTCAGGGCTACATTTAGCCGTCTATTGTCTGTTCTGCCATTGGTCCTGCCTGCCAGGCATACACTGCAGATATGAATGTGATATGACAATAAAGTGGCAATTATTATACAGGCAAGGCCTGGTCTCTTTCAACCCTTCACCAGAGAAGAGAGAAAAATAGGTTAGAAGGGAGGAGGGAAAGAGAGCGGGGTGGGAGGAAGATAGGGTAAATGATGATGAGTTCTATGGTTGCAGGGTTGGAAGGGATCATTTGTTGGAATAATCTGGAGACTGTTGTTATCAATGTCAATAAAGCTTGGCAAAACATGGCTTACTGATGAAGGGTTTATATTTACGCATCTTCAAATCATCTACTATGATCTACTATCAACGCCAGTCACATAGGGGCGCTATCGTTGTTGTTGTAGTGGTTGTTGGTGGTGTGTGTCTGCGTGTCTGTGTGGGTATGATTGTGGAGGTTGTGTGTGTCTGTGATGTATCTGTATGTGAATGAGGTGGTGTGTGTCTGTGTGTCTGTGTATCTGTGATGTATCAGGATGTGAAGGAGGTGGTGTGTATCTGTGATGTATCAAGATGTGAAGGAGGTGGTGTGTGTCTGTGATGTATCAAGATGTGAAGGAGGTGGTGTGTGTCTGTGTTGTATCTGGATGTGAAGGAGGTGGTGTTTGTCTGTGATGTATCTGGATGTGAAGGAGGTGGTGTGTGTCTGTGTTGTATCTGGATGTGAAGGAGGTGGTGTGTGTCTGTGTTGTATCTGGATGTGAAGGAGGTGGTGTGTGTCTGTGTTGTATCTGGATGTGAAGGAGGTGGTATTTGTCTGTGATGTATCTGGATATGAAGGAGGTGGAGTGTGTCTGTGGAGTATCTAGATGTGAAGGAGGGGGTGTGTGTCTGTGTCTCTGTGATGTATCTAGATGTGAAGAAGGTGGTGTGTGTCTGTGTGTCTGTGATGTATCTGGATGTGAAGAAGAGGGTGTGTGTCTGTGTGTCTGTGTTGTATCTGGATGTGAAGGAGGGGGTGTGTGTCTGTGATGTATCTGGATGTGAAGGAGAAGGTGTGTGTCTGTGTGTCTGTGTGTCTGTGATGTATCTGGATGTGAAGGAGGGGGTGTGTGTCTGTGTCTCTGTGATGTATCTAGATGTGAAGAAGGTGGTGTGTGTCTGTGTGTCTGTGATGTATCTGGATGTGAAGGAGAGGGTGTGTGTCTGTGTGTCTGTGTTGTATCTGGATGTGAAGGAGGGGGTGTGTGTCTGTGTCTCTGTGATGTATCTAGATGTGAAGAAGGTGGTGTGTGTCTGTGTGTCTGTGATGTATCTGGATGTGAAGGAGAGGGTGTGTGTCTGTGTGTCTGTGTTGTATCTGGATGTGAAGGAGGGGGTGTGTGTCTGTGATGTATCTGGATGTGAAGGAGAAGGTGTGTGTCTGTGTGTCTGTGTGTCTGTGATGTATCTGGATGTGAAGGAGAAGGTGTGTGTCTGTAATGTATATGGATGTGGATGTGAAGGAGGTGGTGTGTGTCTGTGATGTATCTGGATGTGAAGGAAGTTGTGTGTGTCTGTGATGTATCTGGATGTGAAGGAGGTGGTGTGTGTCTGTGATGTATCTGGATGTGAAGGAGGTGGTGTGTGTCTGTGATGTATCTGGATGTGAAGGAGGTGGAGTGTGTCTGTGATGTATCTGGATGTGAAGGAGGTGGAGTGTGTCTGTGATGTATAAGGATGTGAAGGAGGGGGTGTGTGTCTGTGATGTATCTGGATGTGAAGGAGGTGGTGTGTGTCTGTGATGTATCTGGATGTGAAGGAGGTGGTGTGTGCCTGTGATGTATCTGGATATGAAGGAGGTGGAGTGTGTCTGTGATGTATATGGATGTGAAGGAGGGGGTGTGTGTCTGTGTGTCTGTGATGTATCTGGGTGTGAAGGAGGTGGTGTGTGTCTGTGGTGTATCTGGATGTGAAGGAGGGTGTGTGTGTCTGTGATGTATATGGGTGTGAAGGAGGTGGTGTGTGTCTGTGATGTATATGGATGTGAAGGAGGGTGTGTGTCTGTGATGTATATGGGTGTGAAGGAGGTGGTGTGTGTCTGTGATGTATATTGATGTGAAGGAGTGTGTGTGTGTCTGTGATGTATATGGGTGTGAAGGAGGTGGTGTGTGTCTGTGATGTATATGGATGTGAAGGAGGGTGTGTGTGTCTGTGATGTATATGGGTGTGAAGGAGGTGGTGTGTGTCTGTGATGTATATGGATGTGAATGAGGGGGTGTGATGTCTGTGTGTCTGTGATGTATCTGGGTGTGAAGGAGGTGGAGTGTGTCTGTGATGTGAAGGAATTGGTGTGTGTCTGTGATGTATCTGGATGTGATGGAGGTGGTGTGTGTCTATGATGTATCTGGATGTGAAAGAGGGGGTGTGTGTCTGTGATGTATCTGGGTGTGAAGGAGGTTGTGTGTGTCTGTGATGTATCTGGGTGTGAAGGAGGTTGTGTGTGTCTGTGATGTATATGGATGTGAAAGAGGGGGTGTGTGTCTGTGTGTCTGTGATGTATCTGGGTGTGAAGGAGGTGGTGTGTGTCCGTGATGTATATGGATGTGACGGAGGTGGTGTGTGTCTGTGATGTATTTGGATGTGAAGGAGGGGGGGGGGGGGGGGGGGGGGTGTCTGTGATGTATCTGGATGTGATTGAGGTGGTGTGTGTCTGTGATGTATATGGATGTGAAAGAGGGTGTGTGTGTCTGTGATGTATATGGGTGTGAAGGAGGTGGTGTGTGTCTGTGATGTATCTGGATGTGATTGAGGTGGTGTGTGTCTGTGATGTATATGGATGTGAAAGAGGGTGTGTGTGTCTGTGATGTATATGGGTGTGAAGGAGGTGGTGTGTGTCTGTGATGTGAAGGAAGTGGTGTGTGTCTGTGATGTATCTGGATGTGATGGAGGTGGTGTGTGTCTATGATGTATATGGATGTGAAGGAGGGTCTGTGTGTCTGTGATGTATATGGGTGTAAAGGAGGTGGTGTGTGTCTGTGATGTATATGGATGTGAAGGAGGGGGTCTGTGTCTGTATGTCTGTTATGTATCTGGGTGTGAAGGAGGTGGTGTGTGTCCGTGATGTATATGGATGTGAAGGAGGGGGGTGTGCCTGTGATGTATCTGGATGTGAATGAGGTGGTGTGTGTCTGTGTGTCTGTGATGTATCTGGGTGTGACGGAGGTTGTGTGTGTCTGTGATGTGAAGGAAGTGGTGTGTGTCTGTGGTGGATCTGGATGTGAAGGAGATGGTGTGTGTCTGTGATGTATCTGGGTGTGAAGGAGGTTGTGTGTGTCTGTGATGTATCTGGGTGTGAAGGAGGTGGTGTGTGTCTGTGATGTATTTGGATGTGAAGGAGGGGGGGGGGGTGTCTGTGATGTATATGGATGTGAAGGAGGGGGGGGGGTGTCTGTGATGTATCTGGATGTGAAGGAGGGGGGGGGGGGGTGTCTGTGATGTATCTGGATGTGAAGGAGGTGGTGTGTGACTGTCATGTATATGGATTTGAAGGAGGTGGTGTGTGTCTGTGGTGTATCTGGATGTGAAGGAGGTGGTGTGTGTCTGCGATGTTTCTGGATGTGGAGGAGGGGGTGTGTGTCTGTGATATATCTGGGTGTGAAGGAGGTGGTGTGTGCCTGTGATGTATCTGGATATGAAGGAGGTGGAGTGTGTCTGTGATGTATATGGATGTGAAGGAGGGGGTGTGTGTCTGTGTGTCTGTGATGTATCTGGGTGTGAAGGAGGTGGTGTGTGTCTGTGGTGTATCTGGATGTGAAGGAGGGTGTGTGTGTCTGTGATGTATATGGGTGTGAAGGAGATGGTGTGTGTCTGTGATGTATATGGATGTGAAGGAGGGTGTGTGTGTCTGTGATGTATATGGGTGTGAAGGAGGTGGTGTGTGTCTGTGATGTATATTGATGTGAAGGAGGGTGTGTGTGTCTGTGATGTATATGGGTGTGAAGGAGGTGGTGTGTGTCTGTGATGTATATGGATGTGAAGGAGGGTGTGTGTGTCTGTGATGTATATGGGTGTGAAGGAGGTGGTGTGTGTCTGTGATGTATATGGATGTGAATGAGGGGGTGTGTGTCTGTGTGTCTGTGATGTATCTGGGTGTGAAGGAGGTGGAGTGTGTCTGTGATGTGAAGGAATTGGTGTGTGTCTGTGATGTATCTGGATGTGATGGAGGTGGTGTGTGTCTATGATGTATATGGATGTGAAGGAGGGTGTGTGTGTCTGTGATGTATATGGGTGTGAAGGAGGTGGTGTGTTTCTGTGATGTATCTGGATGTGATTGAGGTGGTGTGTGTCTGTGATGTATATGGATGTGAAAGAGGGTGTGTGTGTCTGTGATGTATATGGGTGTGAAGGAGGTGGTGTGTGTCTGTGATGTATCTGGATGTGATTGAGGTGGTGTGTGTCTGTGATGTATATGGATGTGAAAGAGGGTGTGTGTGTCTGTGATGTATATGGGTGTGAAGGAGGTGGTGTGTGTCTGTGATGTGAAGGAAGTGGTGTGTGTCTGTGATGTATCTGGATGTGATGGAGGTGGTGTGTGTCTATGATGTATATGGATGTGAAGGAGGGTGTGTGTGTCTGTGATGTATATGGGTGTGAAGGAGGTGGTGTGTGTCTGTGATGTATATGGATGTGAAGGAGGGGGTGTGTGTCTGTGATGTATATGGGTGTGAAGGAGGGGGTGTGTGTCTGTGTGTCTGTGATGTATCTGGGTGTGACGGAGGTGGTGTGTGTCTGTGGTGTATCTGGATGTGAAAGAGGTTGTGTGTGTCTTTGATGCATCTGGGTGTGAAGGAGGGTGTGTGTGTCTGTGTGTCTGTGATGTATCTGGGTGTGAAGGAGGTGGTGTGTGTCCGTGATGTATATGGATGTGAAGGAGGTGGAGTGTGTCTGTGTGTCTGTGATGTATCTGGGTGTGACGGAGGTTGTGTGTGTCTGTGATGTGAAGGAAGTGGTGTGTGTCTGTGGTGTATCTGGATGTGAAGGAGATGGTGTGTGTCTGTGATGTATCTGGATGTGAATGAGGTGGTGTGTGTCTGTGTGTCTGTGATGTATCTGGGTGTGACGGAGGTTGTGTGTGTCTGTGATGTGAAGGAAGTGGTGTGTGTCTGTGGTGTATCTGGATGTGAAGGAGATGGTGTGTGTCTGTGATGTATCTGGGTGTGAAGGAGGTTGTGTGTGTCTGTGATGTATCTGGGTGTGAAGGAGATGGTGTGTGTCTGTGTGTCTGTGATGTATCTGGATGTGAAGGAGGGTGTGTGTGTCTGTGTGTCTGTGTTGTATCTGGATGTGAAGGAGGGAGTGTGTGTCTGTGTCTCTGTGATGTATCTAGATGTGAAGAAGGTGGTGTGTGTCTGTGTGTCTGTGATGTATCTGGATGTGAAGGAGAGTGTGTGTGTCTGTGTGTCTGTGTTGTATCTGGATGTGAAGGAGGGGGTGTGTGTCTGTGATGTATCTGGATGTGAAGGAGAAGGTGTGTGTCTGTTTGTCTGTGTGTCTGTGATGTATCTGGATGTGAAGGAGGTGGTGTGTGTCTGTAATGTATATGGATGTGGATGTGAAGGAGGTGGTGTGTGTCTGTGATGTATCTGGATGTGAAGGAAGTTGTGTTTGTCTGTGAAGTATCTGGATGTGAAGGAGGTGGTGTGTGTCTGTGATGTATCTGGATGTGATGGAAGTTGTGTGTGTCTGTGATGTATCTGGATGTGAAGGAGGTGGAGTGTGTCTGTGATGTATCTGGATGTGAAGGAGGTGGAGTGTGTCTGTGATGTATATGGATGTGAAGGAGGGGGTGTGTGTCTGTGATGTATCTGGATGTGAAGGAGGTGGTGTGTGTCTTTGATGTATCTGGATGTGAAGGAGGTGGTGTGTGTCTGTGATGTATCTGGATGTGAAGGAGATGGTGTGTGCCTGTGATGTATCTGGATATGAAGGAGATTGAGTGTGTCTGTGATGTATATGGATGTGAAGGAGGGGGTGTGTGTCTGTGTGTCTGTGATGTATCTGGGTGTGAAGGAGGTGGTGTGTGTCTGTGGTGTATCTGGATGTGAAGGAGGGTGTGTGTGTCTGTGATGTATATGGGTGTGAAGGAGGTGGTGTGTGTCTGTGATGTATATGGATGTGAAGGAGGGTGTGTGTGTCTGTGATGTATATGGGTGTGAAGGAGGTGGTGTGTGTCTGTGATGTATATGGATGTGAAGGAGGGTGTGTGTGTCTGTGATGTATATGGGTGTGAAGGAGGTGGTGTGTGTCTGTGTGTCTGTGATGTATCTGGGTGTGAAGGAGGTGGTGTGTGTCTGTGGTGTATCTGGATGTGAAAGAGGTTGTGTGTGTCTGTGATGTATCTGGGTGTGAAGGAGGGGGTGTGTGTCTGTGTGTCTGTGATATATCTGGGTGTGAAGGAGGTGGTGTGTGTCCGTGATGTATATGGATGTGAAGGAGGGGGGTGTGCCTGTGATGTATCTGGATGTGAATTAGGTGGTGTGTGTCTGTGTGTCTGTGATGTATCTAGGTGTGACGGAGGTTGTGTGTGTCTGTGATGTGAAGGAAGTGGTGTGTGTCTGTGGTGTATCTGGATGTGAAGGAGATGGTGTGTGTCTGTGATGTATCTGGGTGTGAAGGAGGTTGTGTGTGTCTGTGATGTATCTGGGTGTGAAGGAGGTTGTGTGTGTCTGTGGTGTATTTGGATGTGAAGGAGGGGGGGGGGGGTGTGTGTGTCTGTGATGTATCTGGATGTGAAGGAAGTGGTGTGTGTCTGTGGTGTATCTGTATGTGATGGAGGTGATGTGTGTCTGTCATGTATATGGATGTGAAGGAGGGTGTGTGTGTCTGTGATGTATATGGGTGTGAAGGAGGTGGTGTGTGTCTGTGATGTATATGGATGTGAAGGAGGGTGTGTGTGTCTGTGATGTATATGGGTGTGAAGGAGGTGGTGTGTGTCTGTGATGTATATTGATGTGAAGGAGGGTGTGTGTGTCTGTGATGTATATGGGTGTGAAGGAGGTGGTGTGTGTCTGTGATGTATATGGATGTGAAGGAGGGTGTGTGTGTCTGTGATGTATATGGGTGTGAAGGAGGTGGTGTGTGTCTGTGATGTATATGGATGTGAATGAGGGGGTGTGTGTCTGTGTGTCTGTGATGTATCTGGGTGTGAAGGAGGTAGAGTGTGTCTGTGATGTGAAGGAATTGGTGTGTGTCTGTGATGTATCTGGATGTGATGGAGGTGGTGTGTGTCTATGATGTATATGGATGTGAAGGAGGGTGTGTGTGTCTGTGATGTATATGGGTGTGAAGGAGGTGGTGTGTGTCTGTGATGTATCTGGATGTGATTGAGGTGGTGTGTGTCTGTGATGTATATGGATGTGAAAGAGGGTGTGTGTGTCTGTGATGTATATGGGTGTGAAGGAGGTGGTGTGTGTCTGTGATGTGAAGGAAGTGGTGTGTGTCTGTGATGTATCTGGATGTGATGGAGGTGGTGTGTGTCTATGATGTATATGGATGTGAAGGAGGGTGTGTGTGTCTGTGATGTATATGGGTGTGAAGGAGGTGGTGTTTGTCTGTGATGTATATGGATGTGAAGGAGGGGGTGTGTGTCTGTGTGTCTGTGATGTATCTGGGTGTGAAGGAGGTGGTGTGTGTCTGTGGTGTATCTGGATGTGAAAGAGGTTGTGTGTGTCTGTGATGTATCTGGGTGTGAAGGAGGGGGTGTGTGTCTGTGTGTCTGTGATGTATCTGGGTGTGACGGAGGTTGTGTGTGTCTGTGATGTGAAGGAGATGGTGTGTGTCTGTGATGTATCTGGGTGTGAAGGAGGTTGTGTGTGTCTGTGATGTATCTGGGTGTGAAGGAGGTTGTGTGTGTCTGTGATGTATCTGGGTGTGAAGGAGATGGTGTGTGTCTGTGATGTATCTGGATGTGATGGAAGTTGTGTGTGTCTGTGATGTATCTGGATGTGAAGGAGGTTGTGTGTGTCTGTGATGTATCTGGATGTGATGGAAGTTGTGTGTGTCTGTGATGTATCTGGATGTGAAGGAGGGGGTGTGTGACTGTCATGTATATGGATTTGAAGGAGGTGGTGCGTGTCTGTGGTGTATCTGGATGTGAAGGAGGTGGTGTGTGTCTGTGATGTTTCTGGATGTGGAGGAGGGGGTGTGTGTCTGTGATATATCTGGGTGTGAAGGAGGTGGTGTGTGCCTGTGATGTATCTGGATATGAAGGAGGTGGAGTGTGTCTGTGATGTATATGGATGTGAAGGAGGGGGTGTGTGTCTGTGTGTCTGTGATGTATCTGGGTGTGAAGGAGGTGGTGTGTGTCTGTGGTGTATCTGGATGTGAAGGAGGGTGTGTGTGTCTGTGATGTATATGGGTGTGAAGGAGATGGTGTGTGTCTGTGATGTATATGGATGTGAAGGAGGGTGTGTGTGTCTGTGATGTATATGGGTGTGAAGGAGGTGGTGTGTGTCTGTGATGTATATTGATGTGAAGGAGGGTGTGTGTGTCTGTGATGTATATGGGTGTGAAGGAGGTGGTGTGTGTCTGTGATGTATATGGATGTGAAGGAGGGTGTGTGTGTCTGTGATGTATATGGGTGTGAAGGAGGTGGTGTGTGTGTGTGATGTATATGGATGTGAATGAGGGGGTGTGTGTCTGTGTGTCTGTGATGTATCTGGGTGTGAAGGAGGTGGAGTGTGTCTGTGATGTGAAGGAATTGGTGTGTGTCTGTGATGTATCTGGATGTGATGGAGGTGGTGTGTGTCTATGATGTATATGGATGTGAAGGAGGGTGTGTGTGTCTGTGATGTATATGGGTGTGAAGGAGGTGGTGTGTTTCTGTGATGTATCTGGATGTGATTGAGGTGGTGTGTGTCTGTGATGTATATGGATGTGAAAGAGGGTGTGTGTGTCTGTGATGTATATGGGTGTGAAGGAGGTGGTGTGTGTCTGTGATGTATCTGGATGTGATTGAGGTGGTGTGTGTCTGTGATGTATATGGATGTGAAAGAGGGTGTGTGTGTCTGTGATGTATATGGGTGTGAAGGAGGTGTTGTGTGTCTGTGATGTGAAGGAAGTGGTGTGTGTCTGTGATGTATCTAGATGTGATGGAGGTGGTGTGTGTCTATGATGTATATGGATGTGAAGGAGGGTGTGTGTGTCTGTGATGTATATGGGTGTGAAGGAGGTGGTGTGTGTCTGTGATGTATATGGATGTGAAGGAGGGGGTGTGTGTCTGTGATGTATATGGGTGTGAAGGAGGGGGTGTGTGTCTGTGTGTCTGTGATGTATCTGGGTGTGAAGGAGGTGGTGTGTGTCTGTGGTGTATCTGGATGTGAAAGAGGTTGTGTGTGTCTTTGATGTATCTGGGTGTGAAGGAGGGTGTGTGTTTCTGTGTGTCTGTGATGTATCTGGGTGTGAAGGAGGTGGTGTGTGTCCGTGATGTATATGGATGTGAAGGAGGTGGAGTGTGTCTGTGTGTCTGTGATGTATCTGGGTGTGACGGAGGTTGTGTGTGTCTGTGATGTGAAGGAAGTGGTGTATCTGGATGTGAAGGAGATGGTGTGTGTCTGTGATGTATCTGGATGTGAATGAGGTGGTGTGTGTCTGTGTGTCTGTGATGTATCTGGGTGTGACGGAGGTTGTGTGTGTCTGTGATGTGAAGGAAGTGGTGTGTGTCTGTGGTGTATCTGGATGTGAAGGAGATGGTGTGTGTCTGTGATGTATCTGGGTGTGAAGGAGGTTGTGTGTGTCTGTGATGTATCTGGGTGTGAAGGAGATGGTGTGTGTCTGTGTGTCTGTGATGTATCTGGATGTGAAGGAGGGTGTGTGTGTCTGTGTGTCTGTGTTGTATCTGGATGTGAAGGAGGGAGTGTGTGTCTGTGTCTCTGTGATGTATCTAGATGTGAAGAAGGTGGTGTGTGTCTGTGTGTCTGTGATGTATCTGGATGTGAAGGAGAGGGTGTGTGTCTGTGTGTCTGTGTTGTATCTGGATGTGAAGGAGGGGGTGTGTGTCTGTGATGTATCTGGATGTGAAGGAGAAGGTGTGTGTCTGTTTGTCTGTGTGTCTGTGATGTATCTGGATGTGAAGGAGAAGGTGTGTGTCTGTAATGTATATGGATGTGGATGTGAAGGAGGTGGTGTGTGTCTGTGATGTATCTGGATGTGAAGGAAGTTGTGTTTGTCTGTGAAGTATCTGGATGTGAAGGAAGTGGTGTGTGTCTGTGATGTATCTGGATGTGATGGAAGTTGTGTGTGTCTGTGATGTATCTGGATGTGAAGGAGGTGGAGTGTGTCTGTGATGTATCTGGATGTGAAGGAGGTGGAGTGTGTCTGTGATGTATATGGATGTGAAGGAGGGGGTGTGTGTCTGTGATGTATCTGGATGTGAAGGAGGTGGTGTGTGTCTTTGATGTATCTGGATGTGAAGGAGGTGGTGTGTGTCTGTGATGTATCTGGATGTGAAGGAGATGGTGTGTGCCTGTGATGTATCTGGATATGAAGGAGATTGAGTGTGTCTGTGATGTATATGGATGTGAAGGAGGGGGTGTGTGTCTGTGTGTCTGTGATGTATCTGGGTGTGAAGGAGGTGGTGTGTGTCTGTGGTGTATCTGGATGTGAAGGAGGGTGTGTGTGTCTGTGATGTATATGGGTGTGAAGGAGGTGGTGTGTGTCTGTGATGTATATGGATGTGAAGGAGGGTGTGTGTGTCTGTGATGTATATGGGTGTGAAGGAGGTGGTGTGTGTCTGTGATGTATATGGATGTGAAGGAGGGTGTGTGTGTCTGTGATGTATATGGGTGTGAAGGAGGTGGTGTGTGTCTGTGTGTCTGTGATGTATCTGGGTGTGAAGGAGGTGGTGTGTGTCTGTGGTGTATCTGGATGTGAAAGAGGTTGTGTGTGTCTGTGATGTATCTGGGTGTGAAGGAGGTTGTGTGTGTCTGTGATGTATCTGGGTGTGAAGGAGGTTGTGTGTGTCTGTGGTGTATTTGGATGTGAAGGAGGGGGGGGGGGGGGTGTGTGTGTCTGTGATGTATCTGGATGTGAAGGAAGTGGTGTGTGTATGTGGTGTATCTGTATGTGATGGAGGTGATGTGTGTCTGTCATGTATATGGATGTGAAGGAGGGTGTGTGTGTCTGTGATGTATATGGGTGTGAAGGAGGTGGTGTGTGTCTGTGATGTATATGGATGTGAAGGAGGGTGTGTGTGTCTGTGATGTATATGGGTGTGAAGGAGGTGGTGTGTGTCTGTGATGTATATTGATGGGAAGGAGGGTGTGTGTGTCTGTGATGTATATGGGTGTGAAGGAGGTGGTGTGTGTCTGTGATGTATATGGATGTGAAGGAGGGTGTGTGTGTCTGTGATGTATATGGGTGTGAAGGAGGTGGTGTGTGTCTGTGATGTATATGGATGTGAATGAGGGGGTGTGTGTCTGTGTGTCTGTGATGTATCTGGGTGTGAAGGAGGTAGAGTGTGTCTGTGATGTGAAGGAATTGGTGTGTGTCTGTGATGTATCTGGATGTGATGGAGGTGGTGTGTGTCTATGATGTATATGGATGTGAAGGAGGGTGTGTGTGTCTGTGATGTATATGGGTGTGAAGGAGGTGGTGTGTGTCTGTGATGTATCTGGATGTGATTGAGGTGGTGTGTGTCTGTGATGTATATGGATGTGAAAGAGGGTGTGTGTGTCTGTGATGTATATGGGTGTGAAGGAGGTGGTGTGTGTCTGTGATGTGAAGGAAGTGGTGTGTGTCTGTGATGTATCTGGATGTGATGGAGGTGGTGTGTGTCTATGATGTATATGGATGTGAAGGAGGGTGTGTGTGTCTGTGATGTATATGGTTGTGAAGGAGGTGGTGTGTGTCTGTGATGTATATGGATGTGAAGGAGGGGGTGTGTGTCTGTGTGTCTGTGATGTATCTGGGTGTGAAGGAGGTGGTGTGTGTCTGTGGTGTATCTGGATGTGAAAGAGGTTGTGTGTGTCTGTGATGTATCTGGGTGTGAAGGAGGGGGTGTGTGTCTGTGTGTCTGTGATGTATCTGGGTGTGACGGAGGTTGTGTGTGTCTGTGATGTGAAGGAGATGGTGTGTGTCTGTGATGTATCTGGGTGTGAAGGAGGTTGTGTGTGTCTGTGATGTATCTGGGTGTGAAGGAGGTTATGTGTGTCTGTGATGTATCTGGGTGTGAAGGAGATTGTGTGTGTCTGTGATGTATCTGGTTGTGATGGAAGTTGTGTGTGTCTGTGATGTATCTGGATGTGAAGGAGGTTGTGTGTGTCTGTGATGTATCTGGATGTGATGGAAGTTGTGTGTGTCTGTGATGTATCTGGATGTGAAGGAGGTGGAGTGTGTCTGTGATGTATCTGGATGTGATGGAGGTGGAGTGTGTCTGTGATGTATATGGATGTGAAGGAGGGGGTGTGTGTCTGTGATGTATCTGGATGTGAAGGAGGTGGAGTGTGTCTGTGATGTATATGGATGTGAAGGAGGGGGTGTGTGTCTGTGTGTCTGTGATGTATCTGGGTGTGAAGGAGGTGGTGTGTGTCTGTAGTGTATCTGGATGTGAAGGAGGGTGTGTGTCTGTGATGTATATGGGTGTGAAGGAGGTGGTGTGTGTCTGTGATGTATATGGATGTGAAGGAGGGGTGTGTGTCTGTGTGTCTGTGATGTATCTGGGTGTAAAGGACGTGGTGTGTGTCTGTGGTGTATCTGGATGTGAAAGAGGTTGTGTGTGTCTGTGATGTATCTGGGTGTGAAGGAGGGGGTGTGTGTCTGTGTGTCTGTGATGTATCTGGGTGTGACGGAGGTTGTGTGTGTCTGTGATGTGAAGGAGATGTTGTGTGTCTGTGATGTATCTGGGTGTGAAGGAGGTTGTGTGTGTCTGTGATGTATCTGGGTGTGAAGGAGGTTGTGTGTGTCTGTGATGTATCTGGGTGTGAAGGAGATGGTGTGTGTCTGTGATGTATCTGGATGTGATGGAAGTTGTGTGTGTCTGTGATGTATCTGGATGTGAAGGAGGTTGTGTGTGTCTGTGATGTATCTGGATGTGATGGAAGTTGTGTGTGTCTGTGATGTATCTGGATGTGAAGGAGGTGGAGTGTGTCTGTGATGTATCTGGATGTGATGGAGGTGGAGTGTGTCTGTGATGTATATGGATGTGAAGGAGGGGGTGTGTGTCTGTGATGTATCTGGATGTGAAGGAGGTGGTGTGTGTCTGTGATGTATCTGGATGTGAAGGAGGTGGTGTGTGCCTGTGATGTATCTGGATATGAAGGAGGTGGAGTGTGTCTGTGATGTATATGGATGTGAAGGAGGGGGTGTGTGTCTGTGTGTCTGTGATGTATATGGGTGTGAAGGAGGTGGTGTGTGTCTGTGGTGTATCTGGATGTGAAGGAGGGTGTGTGTCTGTTATGTATATGGGTGTGAAGGAGGTGGTGTGTGTCTGTGATGTATATGGATGTGAAGGAGGGTGTGTGTGTCTGTGATGTATATGGGTGTGAAGGAGGTGGTGTGTGTCTGTGATGTATATTGATGTGAAGGAGTGTGTGTGTGTCTGTGATGTATATGGGTGTGAAGGAGGTGGTGTGTGTCTGTGATGTATATGGATGTGAAGGAGGGTGTGTGTGTCTGTGATGTATATGGATGTGAAGGAGGTGGTGTGTGTCTGTGATGTATATGGATGTGAATGAGGGGGTGTGATGTCTGTGTGTCTGTGATGTATCTGGGTGTGAAGGAGGTGGAGTGTGTCTGTGATGTGAAGGAATTGGTGTGTGTCTGTGATGTATCTGGATGTGATGGAGGTGGTGTGTGTCTATGATGTACATGGATGTGAAGGAGGTGGTGTGTGTCTGTGATGTATCTGGATGTGATTGAGGTGGTGTGTGTCTGTGATGTATATGGATGTGAAAGAGGGTGTGTGTGTCTGTGATGTATATGGGTGTGAAGGAGGTGGTGTGTGTCTGTGATGTGAAGGAAGTGGTGTGTGTCTGTGATGTATCTGGATGTGATGGAGGTGGTGTGTGTCTATGATGTATATGGATGTGAAGGAGGGTGTGTGTGTCTGTGATGTATATGGGTGTGAAGGAGGTGGTGTGTGTCTGTGATGTATATGGATGTGAAAGAGGGTGTGTGTGTCTGTGATGTATATGGGTGTGAAGGAGGTGGTGTGTGTCTGTGATGTATCTGGATGTGATTGAGGTGGTGTGTGTCTGTGATGTATATGGATGTGAAAGAGGGTGTGTGTGTCTGTGATGTATATGGGTGTGAAGGAGGTGGTGTGTGTCTGTGATGTGAAGGAAGAGGTGTGTGTCTGTGATGTATCTGGATGTGATGGAGGTGGTGTGTGTCTATGATGTATATGGATGTGAAGGAGGGTGTGTGTGTCTGTGATGTATATGGGTGTGAAGGACGTGGTGTGTGTCTGTGATGTATATGGATGTGAAGGAGGGGGTGTGTGTCTGTGTGTCTGTGATGTATCTGGGTGTGAAGGAGGTGGTGTGTGTCTGTGGTGTATCTGGATGTGAAAGAGGTTGTGTGTGTCTGTGATGTATCTGGGTGTGAAGGAGGGGGTGTGTGTCTGTGTGTCTGTGATGTATCTGGGTGTGAAGGAGGTGGTGTGTGTCCGTGATGTATATGGATGTGAAGGAGGGGGGTGTGCCTGTGATGTATCTGGATGTGAATGAGGTGGTGTGTGTCTGTGTGTCTGTGATGTATCTGGGTGTGACGGAGGTTGTGTGTGTCTGTGATGTGAAGGAGATGGTGTGTTTCTGTGATGTATCTGGGTGTGAAGGAGGTTGTGTGTGTCTGTGATGTATCTGGGTGTGATGGAGGTTGTGTGTGTCTGTGATGTATCTGGGTGTGAAGGAGATGGTGTGTGTCTGTGATGTATCTGGATGTGATGGAAGTTGTGTGTGTCTGTGATGTATCTGGATGTGAAGGAGGTGGTGTGTGTCTGTGATGTATCTGGATGTGATGGAAGTTGTGTGTGTCTGTGATGTATCTGGATGTGAAGGAGGTGGAGTGTGTCTGTGATGTATCTGGATGTGATGGAGGTGGAGTGTGTCTGTGATGTATATGGATGTGAAGTAGGGGGTGTGTGTCTGTGATGTATCTGGATGTGAAGGAGGTGGTGTGTGTCTGTGATGTATCTGGATGTGAAGGAGGTGGTGTGTGCCTGTGATGTATCTGGATATGAAGGAGGTGGAGTGTGTCTGTGATGTATATGGATGTGAAGGAGGGGGTGTGTGTCTGTGTGTCTGTGATGTATCTGGGTGTGAAGGAGGTGGTGTGTGTCTGTAGTGTATCTGGATGTGAAGGAGGGTGTGTGTCTGTGATGTATATGGGTGTGAAGGAGGTGGTGTGTGTCTGTGATGTATATGGATGTGAAGGAGGGTATGTGTGTCTGTGATGTATATGGGTGTGAAGGAGGTGGTGTGTGTCTGTGATGTATATTGATGTGAAGGAGTGTGTGTGTCTGTGATGTATATGGGTGTGAAGGAGGTGGTGTGTGTCTGTGATGTATATGGATGTGAAGGAGGGTGTGTGTGTCTGTGATGTATATGGGTGTGAAGGAGGTGGTGTGTGTCTGTGATGTATATGGATGTGAAAGAGGGTGTGTGTGTCTGTGATGTATATGGGTGTGAAGGAGGTGGTGTGTGTCTGTGATGTATCTGGATGTGATTGAGGTGGTGTGTGTCTGTGATGTATATGGATGTGAAAGAGGGTGTGTGTGTCTGTGATGTATATGGGTGTGAAGGAGGTGGTGTGTGTCTGTGATGTGAAGGAAGTGGTGTGTGTCTGTGATGTATCTGGATGTGATGGAGGTGGTGTGTGTCTATGATGTATATGGATGTGAAGGAGGGTGTGTGTGTCTGTGATGTATATGGGTGTGAAGGACGTGGTGTGTGTCTGTGATGTATATGGATGTGAAGGAGGGGGTGTGTGTCTGTGTGTCTGTGATGTATCTGGGTGTGAAGGAGGTGGTGTGTGTCCGTGATGTATATGGATGTGAAGGAGGGGGGTGTGCCTGTGATGTATCTGGATGTGAATGAGGTGGTGTGTGTCTGTGTGTCTGTGATGTATCTGGGTGTGACGGAGGTTGTGTGTGTCTGTGATGTGAAGGAGGTTGTGTGTGTCTGTGATGTATCTGGGTGTGATGGAGGTTGTGTGTGTCTGTGATGTATCTGGGTGTGAAGGAGATGGTGTGTGTCTGTGATGTATCTGGATGTGATGGAAGTTGTGTGTGTCTGTGATGTATCTGGATGTGAAGGAGGTGGTGTGTGTCTGTGATGTATCTGGATGTGATGGAAGTTGTGTGTGTCTGTGATGTATCTGGATGTGAAGGAGGTGGAGTGTGTCTGTGATGTATCTGGATGTGATGGAGGTGGAGTGTGTCTGTGATGTATATGGATGTGAAGTAGGGGGTGTGTGTCTGTGATGTATCTGGATGTGAAGGAGGTGGTGTGTGTCTGTGATGTATCTGGATGTGAAGGAGGTGGTGTGTGCCTGTGATGTATCTGGATATGAAGGAGGTGGAGTGTGTCTGTGATGTATATGGATGTGAAGGAGGGGGTGTGTGTCTGTGTGTCTGTGATGTATCTGGGTGTGAAGGAGGTGGTGTGTGTCTGTAGTGTATCTGGATGTGAAGGAGGGTGTGTGTCTGTGATGTATATGGGTGTGAAGGAGGTGGTGTGTGTCTGTGATGTATATGGATGTGAAGGAGGGTATGTGTGTCTGTGATGTATATGGGTGTGAAGGAGGTGGTGTGTGTCTGTGATGTATATTGATGTGAAGGAGTGTGTGTGTGTCTGTGATGTATATGGGTGTGAAGGAGGTGGTGTGTGTCTGTGATGTATATGGATGTGAAGGAGGGTGTGTGTGTCTGTGATGTATATGGGTGTGAAGGAGGTGGTGTGTGTCTGTGATGTATATGGATGTGAATGAGGGGGTGTGATGTCTGTGTGTCTGTGATGTATCTGGGTGTGAAGGAGTTGGAGTGTGTCTGTGATGTGAAGGAATTGGTGTGTGTCTGTGATGTATCTGGATGTGATGGAGGTGGTGTGTGTCTATGATGTACATGGATGTGAAGGAGGTGGTGTGTGTCTGTGATGTATCTGGATGTGATTGAGGTGGTGTGTGTCTGTGATGTATATGGATGTGAAAGAGGGTGTGTGTGTCTGTGATGTATATGGGTGTGAAAAAGGTGGTGTGTGTCTGTGATGTATCTGGATGTGATTGAGGTGGTGTTTGTCTGTGATGTATATGGATGTGAAAGAGGGTGTGTGTGTCTGTGATGTATATGGGTGTGAAGGAGGTGGTGTGTGTCTGTGATGTGAAGGAATTGGTGTGTGTCTGTGATGTATCTGGGTGTGAAGGAGGTGGTGTGTGTCCGTGATGTATATGGATGTGAAGGAGGGGGGTGTGCCTGTGATGTATCTGGATGTGAATGAGGTGGTGTGTGTCTGTGTGTCTGTGATGTATCTGGGTGTGACGGAGGTTGTGTGTGTCTGTGATGTGAAGGAGATGGTGTGTTTCTGTGATGTATCTGGGTGTGAAGGAGGTTGTGTGTGTCTGTGATGTATCTGGGTGTGATGGAGGTTGTGTGTGTCTGTGATGTATCTGGGTGTGAAGGAGATGGTGTGTGTCTGTGATGTATCTGGATGTGATGGAAGTTGTGTGTGTCTGTGATGTATCTGGATGTGAAGGAGGTGGTGTGTGTCTGTGATGTATCTGGATGTGATGGAAGTTGTGTGTGTCTGTGATGTATCTGGATGTGAAGGAGGTGGAGTGTGTCTGTGATGTATCTGGATGTGATGGAGGTGGAGTGTGTCTGTGATGTATATGGATGTGAAGTAGGGGGTGTGTGTCTGTGATGTATCTGGATGTGAAGGAGGTGGTGTGTGTCTGTGATGTATCTGGATGTGAAGGAGGTGGTGTGTGCCTGTGATGAATCTGGATATGAAGGAGGTGGAGTGTGTCTGTGATGTATATGGATGTGAAGGAGGGGGTGTGTGTCTGTGTGTCTGTGATGTATCTGGGTGTGAAGGAGGTGGTGTGTGTCTGTAGTGTATCTGGATGTGAAGGAGGGTGTGTGTCTGTGATGTATATGGGTGTGAAGGAGGTGGTGTGTGTCTGTGATGTATATGGATGTGAAGGAGGGTATGTGTGTCTGTGATGTATATGGGTGTGAAGGAGGTGGTGTGTGTCTGTGATGTATATTGATGTGAAGGAGTGTGTGTGTCTGTGTTGTATATGGGTGTGAAGGAGGTGGTGTGTGTCTGTGATGTATATGGATGTGAAGGAGGGTGTGTGTGTCTGTGATGTATATGGGTGTGAAGGAGGTGGTGTGTGTCTGTGATGTATATGGATGTGAAAGAGGGTGTGTGTGTCTGTGATGTATATGGGTGTGAAGGAGGTGGTGTGTGTCTGTGATGTATCTGGATGTGATTGAGGTGGTGTGTGTCTGTGATGTATATGGATGTGAAAGAGGGTGTGTGTGTCTGTGATGTATATGGGTGTGAAGGAGGTGGTGTGTGTCTGTGATGTGAAGGAAGTGGTGTGTGTCTGTGATGTATCTGGATGTGATGGAGGTGGTGTGTGTCTATGATGTATATGGATGTGAAGGAGGGTGTGTGTGTCTGTGATGTATATGGGTGTGAAGGACGTGGTGTGTGTCTGTGATGTATATGGATGTGAAGGAGGGGGTGTGTGTCTGTGTGTCTGTGATGTATCTGGGTGTGAAGGAGGTGGTGTGTGTCCGTGATGTATATGGATGTGAAGGAGGGGGGTGTGCCTGTGATGTATCTGGATGTGAATGAGGTGGTGTGTGTCTGTGTGTCTGTGATGTATCTGGGTGTGACGGAGGTTGTGTGTGTCTGTCATGTGAAGGAGGTTGTGTGTGTCTGTGATGTATCTGGGTGTGATGGAGGTTGTGTGTGTCTGTGATGTATCTGGGTGTGAAGGAGATGGTGTGTGTCTGTGATGTATCTGGATGTGATGGAAGTTGTGTGTGTCTGTGATGTATCTGGATGTGAAGGAGGTGGTGTGTGTCTGTGATGTATCTGGATGTGATGGAAGTTGTGTGTGTCTGTGATGTATCTGGATGTGAAGGAGGTGGAGTGTGTCTGTGATGTATCTGGATGTGATGGAGGTGGAGTGTGTCTGTGATGTATATGGATGTGAAGTAGGGGGTGTGTGTCTGTGATGTATCTGGATGTGAAGGAGGTGGTGTGTGTCTGTGATGTATCTGGATGTGAAGGAGGTGGTGTGTGCCTGTGATGTATCTGGATATGAAGGAGGTGGAGTGTGTCTGTGATGTATATGGATGTGAAGGAGGGGGTGTGTGTCTGTGTGTCTGTGATGTATCTGGGTGTGAAGGAGGTGGTGTGTGTCTGTAGTGTATCTGGATGTGAAGGAGGGTGTGTGTCTGTGATGTATATGGGTGTGAAGGAGGTGGTGTGTGTCTGTGATGTATATGGATGTGAAGGAGGGTATGTGTGTCTGTGATGTATATGGGTGTGAAGGAGGTGGTGTGTGTCTGTGATGTATATTGATGTGACGGAGTGTGTGTGTGTCTGTGATGTATATGGGTGTGAAGGAGGTGGTGTGTGTCTGTGATGTATATGGATGTGAAGGAGGGTGTGTGTGTCTGTGATGTATATGGGTGTGAAGGAGGTGGTGTGTGTCTGTGATGTATATGGATGTGAATGAGGGGGTGTGATGTCTGTGTGTCTGTGATGTATCTGGGTGTGAAGGAGTTGGAGTGTGTCTGTGATGTGAAGGAATTGGTGTGTGTCTGTGATGTATCTGGATGTGATGGAGGTGGTGTGTGTCTATGATGTACATGGATGTGAAGGAGGTGGTGTGTGTCTGTGATGTATCTGGATGTGATTGAGGTGGTGTGTGTCTGTGATGTATATGGATGTGAAAGAGGGTGTGTGTGTCTGTGATGTATATGGGTGTGAAAAAGGTGGTGTGTGTCTGTGATGTATCTGGATGTGATTGAGGTGGTGTTTGTCTGTGATGTATATGGATGTGAAAGAGGGTGTGTGTGTCTGTGATGTATATGGGTGTGAAGGAGGTGGTGTGTGTCTGTGATGTGAAGGAAGTGGTGTGTGTCTGTGATGTATCTGGATGTTATGGAGGTGGTGTGTGTCTATGATGTATATGGATGTGAAGGAGGGTGTGTGTGTCTGTGATGTATATGGGTGTGAAGGAGGTGGTGTGTGTCTGTGATGTATATTGATGTGAAGGAGGGTGTGTGTGTCTGTGATGTATATGTGTGTGAAGGAGGTGGTGTGTGTCTGTGATGTATATTGATGTGAAGGATGGTGTGTGTGTCTGTGATGTATATGGGTGTGAAGGAGGTGGTGTGTGTCTGTGATGTATATGGATGTGAAGGAGGGTGTGTGTGCCTGTGATGTATCTGGATATGAAGGAGGTGGAGTGTGTCTGTGATGTATATGGATGTGAAGGAGGGGGTGTGTGTCTGTGTGTCTGTGATGTATCTGGGTGTGAAGGAGGTGGTGTGTGTCTGTGGTGTATCTGGATGTGAAGGAGGGTGTGTGTCTGTGATGTATAAGGGTGTGAGGGAGGTGGTGTGTGTCTGTGATGTTTATGGATGTGAAGGAGGGTCTGTGTGTCTGTGATGTATATGGGTGTGAAGGAGGTGGTGTGTGTCTGTGATGTATATGGATGTGAATGAGGGGGTGTGATGTCTGTGTGTCTGTGATGTATCTGGGTGTGAAGGAGGTGGAGTGTGTCTGTGATGTGAAGGAATTGGTGTGTGTCTGTGATGTATCTGGATGTGATGGAGGTGGTGTGTGTCTATGATGGTAATGGATGTGAAGGAGGTGGTGTGTGTCTGTGATGTATCTGGATGTGATTGAGGTGGTGTGTGTCTGTGATGTATATGGATGTGAAAGAGGGTGTGTGTGTCTGTGATGTATATGGGTGTGAAGGAGGTGGTGTGTGTCTGTGATGTGAAGGAAGTAGTGTGTGTCTGTGATGTATCTGGATGTGATGGAGGTGGTGTGTGTCTATGATGTATATGGATGTGAAGGAGGGTGTGTGTGTCTGTGATGTATATGGGTGTGAAGGAGGTGGTGTGTGTCTGTGATGTATATGGATGTGAAGGAGGGGGTGTGTGTCTGTTTGTCTGTGATGTATCTGGGTGTGAAGGAGGTGGTGTGTGTCTGTGGTGTATCTGGATGTGAAAGAGGTTGTGTGTGTCTGTGATGTATCTGGGTGTGAACGAGGGGGTCTGTGTCTGTGTGTCTGTGATGTATCTGGGTGTGAAGGAGGTGGTGTGTGTCCGTGATGTATATGGATGTGAAGGAGGGGGGTGTGCCTGTGATGTATCTGGATGTGAATGAGGTGGTGTGTGTCTGTGTGTCTGTGATGTATCTGGGTGTGACGGAGGTTGTGTTTGTCTGTGATGTGAAGGAAGTGGTGTGTGTCTGTGGTGTATCTGCATGTGAAGGAGATGGTGTGTGTCTGTTATGTATCTGGGTGTGAAGGAGGTTGTGTGTGTCTGTGATGTATCTGGGTGTGAAGGAGGGGGTGTGTGTCTGTTTGTCTGTGATGTATCTGGGTGTGAAGGAGGTGGTGTGTGTCTGTGGTGTATCTGGATGTGAAAGAGGTTGTGTGTGTCTGTGATGTAACTGGGTGTGAAGGAGGGGGTCTGTGTCTGTGTGTCTGTGATGTATCTGGGTGTGAAGGAGGTGGTGTGTGTCCGTGATGTATATCGATTTAAAGGAGGGGGGTGTGCCTGTGATGTATATGGGTGTGAAGGAGGTGGTGTGTGTCTGTGATGTATATTGATGTGAAGGAGGGTGTGTGTGTCTGTGATGTATATGTGTGTGAAGGAGGTGGTGTGTGTCTGTGATGTATATTGATGTGAAGGAGGTTGTGTGTGTCTGTGATGTATATGGGTGTGAAGGAGGTGGTGTGTGTCTGTGATGTATATGGATGTGAAGGAGGGTGTGTGTGCCTGTGATGTATCTGGATATGAAGGAGGTGGAGTGTGTCTGTGATGTATATGGATGTGAAGGAGGGGGTGTGTGTCTGTGTGTCTGTGATGTATCTGGGTGTGAAGGAGGTGGTGTGTGTCTGTGGTGTATCTGGATGTGAAGGAGGGTGTGTGTCTGTGATGTATATGGGTGTGAGGGAGGTGGTGTGTGTCTGTGATGTTTATGGATGTGAAGGAGGGTGTGTGTGTCTGTGATGTATATGGGTGTGAAGGAGGTGGTGTGTGTCTGTGATGTATATGGATGTGAATGAGGGGGTGTGATGTCTGTGTGTCTGTGATGTATCTGGGTGTGAAGGAGGTGGAGTGTGTCTGTGATGTGAAGGAATTGGTGTGTGTCTGTGATGTATCTGGATGTGATGGAGGTGGTGTGTGTCTATGATGTACATGGATGTGAAGGAGGTGGTGTGTGTCTGTGATGTATCTGGATGTGATTGAGGTGGTGTGTGTCTGTGATGTATATGGATGTGAAAGAGGGTGTGTGTGTCTGTGATGTATATGGGTGTGAAGGAGGTGGTGTGTGTCTGTGATGTATCTGGATGTGATTGAGGTGGTGTGTGTCTGTGATGTATATGGATGTGAAAGAGGGTGTGTGTGTCTGTGATGTATATGGGTGTGAAGGAGGTGGTGTGTGTCTGTGATGTGAAGGAAGTAGTGTGTGTCTGTGATGTATCTGGATGTGATGGAGGTGGTGTGTGTCTATGATGTATATGGATGTGAAAGAGGGTGTGTGTGTCTGTGATGTATATGGGTGTGAAGGAGGTGGTGTGTGTCTGTGATGTATATGGATGTGAAGGAGGGGGTGTGTGTCTGTTTATCTGTGATGTATCTGGGTGTGAAGGAGGTGGTGTGTGTCTGTGGTGTATCTGGATGTGAAAGAGGTTGTGTGTGTCTGTGATGTATCTGGGTGTGAAGGAGGGGGTCTGTGTCTGTGTGTCTGTGATGTATCTGGGTGTGAAGGAGGTGGTGTGTGTCCGTGATGTATATGGATGTGAAGGAGGGGGGTGTGCCTGTGATGTATCTGGATGTGAATGAGGTGGTGTGTGTCTGTGTGTCTGTGATGTATCTGGGTGTGACGGAGGTTGTGTGTGTCTGTGATGTGAAGGAAGTGGTGTGTGTCTGTGGTGTATCTGCATGTGAAGGAGATGGTGTGTGTCTGTGATGTATATGGATGTGAAGGAGGGGGGGGGGGATGTGTGTCTGTGATGTATCTGGATGTGAAGGAAGTGGTGTGTGTCTGTGGTGTATCTGTATGTGAAGGAGGTGATGTGTGACTGTCATGTATATGGATTTGAAGGAGGTGGTGTGTGTCTGTGGTGTATCTGGATGTGAAGGAGGTGGTGTGTGTCTGTGATGTTTCTGGATGTGGAGGAGGTGGTGTGTGTCTGTGATGTATCTGGGTGTGAAGGAGGTGGTGTGTGCCTGTGATGTATCTGGATATGAAGGAGGTGGAGTGTGTCTGTGATGTATATGGATGTGAAGGAGGGGGTGTGTGTCTGTGTGTCTGTGATGTATCTGGGTGTGAAGGAGGTGGTGTGTGTCTGTGGTGTATCTGGATGTGAAGGAGGGTGTGTGTGTCTGTGATGTATATGGGTGTGAAGGAGGTGGTGTGTGTCTGTGATGTATATGGATGTGAAGGAGGGTGTGTGTGTCTGTGATGTATATGGGTGTGAAGGAGGTGGTGTGTGTCTGTGATGTATATTGATGTGAAGGAGGGTGTGTGTGTCTGTGATGTATATGGGTGTGAAGGAGGTGGTGTGTGTCTGTGATGTATATGGATGTGAAGGAGGGTGTGTGTGTCTGTGATGTATATGGGTGTGAAGGAGGTGGTGTGTGTCTGTGATGTATATGGTTGTGAATGAGGGTGTGTGTGTCTGTGTGTCTGTGATGTATCTGGGTGTGAAGGAGGTGGAGTGTGTCTGTGATGTGAAGGAATTGGTGTGTGTCTGTGATGTATCTGGATGTGATGGAGGTGGTGTGTGTCTATGATGTATATGGATGTGAAGGAGGGTGTGTGTGTCTGTGATGTATATGGGTGTGAAGGAGGTGGTGTGTTTCTGTGATGTATCTGGATGTGATTGAGGTGGTGTGTGTCTGTGATGTATATGGATGTGAAAGAGGGTGTGTGTGTCTGTGATGTATATGGGTGTGAAGGAGGTGGTGTGTGTCTGTGATGTATCTGGATGTGATTGAGGTGGTGTGTGTCTGTGATGTATATGGATGTGAAAGAGGGTGTGTGTGTCTGTGATGTATATGGGTGTGAAGGAGGTGGTGTGTGTCTGTGATGTGAAGGAAGTGGTGTGTGTCTGTGATGTATCTGGATGTGATGGAGGTGGTGTGTGTCTATGATGTATATGGATGTGAAGGAGGGTATGTGTGTCTGTGATGTATATGGGTGTGAAGGAGGTGGTGTGTGTCTGTGATGTATATGGATGTGAAGGAGGGGGTGTGTGTCTGTGTGTCTGTGATGTATCTGGGTGTGAAGGAGGTGGTGTGTGTCTGTGGTGTATCTGGATGTGAAAGAGGTTGTGTGTGTCTTTGATGTATCTGGGTGTGAAGGAGGGGGTGTGTGTCTGTGTGTCTGTGATGTATCTGGGTGTGAAGGAGGTGGTGTGTGTCCGTGATGTATATGGATGTGAAGGAGGGGGGTGTGCCTGTGATGTATCTGGATGTGAATGAGGTGGTGTGTGTCTGTGTGTCTGTGATGTATCTGGGTGTGACGGAGGTTGTGTGTGTCTGTGATGTGAAGGAACTGGTGTGTGTCTGTGGTGTATCTGGATGTGAAGGAGATGGTGTGTGTCTGTGATGTATCTGGGTGTGAAGGAGGTGGTGTGTGTCTGTGATGTATCTGGGTGTGAAGGAGATGGTGTGTGTCTGTGTGTCTGTGATGTATCTGGATGTGAAGGAGGGTGTGTGTGTCTGTGTGTCTGTGTTGTATCTGGATGTGAAGGAGGGGGTGTGTGTCTGTGTCTCTGTGATGTATCTAGATGTGAAGAAGGTGGTGTGTGTCTGTGTGTCTGTGATGTATCTGGATGTGAAGGAGAGGGTGTGTGTCTGTGTGTCTGTGTTGTATCTGGATGTAAAGGAGGGGGTGTGTGTCTGTGATGTATCTGGATGTGAAGGAGAAGGTGTGTGTCTGTTTGTCTGTGTGTCTGTGATGTATCTGGATGTGAAGGAGAAGGTGTGTGTCTGTAATGTATATGGATGTGGATGTGAAGGAGGTGGTGTGTGTCTGTGATGTATCTAGATGTGAAGGAAGTTGTGTGTGTCTGTGAAGTATCTGGATGTGAAGGAGGTGGTCTGTGTCTGTGATGTATCTGGATGTGATGGAAGTTGTGTGTGTCTGTGATGTATCTGGATGTGAAGGAGGTGGAGTGTGTCTGTGATGTATCTGGATGTGAAGGAGGTGGAGTGTGTCTGTGATGTATATGGATGTGAAGGAGGGGGTGTGTGTCTGTGATGTATCTGGATGTGAAGGAGGTGGTGTGTGTCTGTGATGTATCTGGATGTGAAGGAGGTGGTGTGTGTCTGTGATGTATCTGGATGTGAAGGAGGTGGTGTGTGCCTGTGATGTATCTGGATATGAAGGAGGTGGAGTGTGTCTGTGATGTATATGGATGTGAAGGAGGGTGTGTGTGTCTGTGTGTCTGTGATGTATCTGGGTGTGAAGGAGGTGGTGTGTGTCTGTGGTGTATCTGGATGTGAAGGAGGGTGTGTGTGTCTGTGATGTATATGGGTGTGAAGGAGGTGGTGTGTGTCTGTGATGTATATGGATGTGAAGGAGGGTGTGTGTGTCTGTGATGTATATGGGTGTGAAGGAGGTGGTGTGTGTCTGTGATGTATATTGATGTGAAGGAGGGTGTGTGTGTCTGTGATGTATATGGGTGTGAAGGAGGTGGTGTGTGTCTGTGATGTATATGGATGTGAAGGAGGGTGTGTGTGTCTGTGATGTATATGGGTGTGAAGGAGGTGGTGTGTGTCTGTGATGTATATGGATGTGAATAAGGGGGTGTGTGTCTGTGTGTCTGTGATGTATCTGGGTGTGAAGGAGGTGGAGTGTGTCTGTGATGTGAAGGAATTGGTGTGTGTCTGTGATGTATCTGGATGTGATGGAGGTGGTGTGTGTCTATGATGTATATGGATGTGAAGGAGGGTGTGTGTGTCTGTGATGTATATGGGTGTGAAGGAGGTGGTGTGTTTCTGTGATGTATCTGGCTGTGATTGAGGTGGTGTGTGTCTGTGATGTATATGGATGTGAAAGAGGGTGTGTGTGTCTGTGATGTATATGGGTGTGAAGGAGGTGGTGTGTGTCTGTGATGTATCTGGATGTGATTGAGGTGGTGTGTGTCTGTGATGTATATGGATGTGAAAGAGGGTGTGTGTGTCTGTGATGTATATGGGTGTGAAGGAGGTGGTGTGTGTCTGTGATGTGAAGGAAGTGGTGTGTGTCTGTGATGTATCTGGATGTGATGGAGGTGGTGTGTGTCTATGATGTATATGGATGTGAGGAGGGTGTGTGTGTCTGTGATGTATATGGGTGTGAAGGAGATGGTGTGTGTCTGTGATGTATATGGATGTGAAGGAGGGGGTGTGTGTCTGTGATGTATATGGGTGTGAAGGAGGGGGTGTGTGTCTGTGTGTCTGTGATGTATCTGGGTGTGAAGGAGGTGGTGTGTGTCTGTGGTGTATCTGGATGTGAAAGAGGTTGTGTGTGTCTTTGATGTATCTGGGTGTGAAGGAGGGGGTGTGTGTCTGTGTGTCTGTGATGTATCTGGGTGTGAAGGAGGTGGTGTGTGTCCGTGATGAATCTGGATGTGAAGGAGGGGGGTGTGCCTGTGATGTATCTGGATGTGAATGAGGTGGTGTGTGTCTGTGTGTCTGTGATGTATCTGGGTGTGACGGAGGTTGTGTGTGTCTGTGATGTGAAGGAAGTGGTGTGTGTCTGTGGTGTATCTGGATGTGAAGGAGGGTGTGTGTGTCTGTGATGTATCTGGGTGTGAAGGAGGTGGTATGTGTCTGTGATGTATATGGATGTGAAGGAGGGTGTGTGTGTCTGTGATGTATATGGGTGTGAAGGAGGTGGTGTGTGTCTGTGTGTCTGTGATGTATCTGGGTGTGAAGGAGGTTGTGTGTGTCTGTGATGTATCTGGGTGTGAAGGAGGTTGTGTGTGTCTGTGATGTATCTGGGTGTGAAGGAGATGGTGTGTGTCTGTGTGTCTGTGATGTCTCTGGATGTGAAGGAGGGTGTGTGTGTCTGTGTGTCTGTGTTGTATCTGGATGTGAAGGAGGGGGTGTGTGTCTGTGTCTCTGTGATGTATCTAGATGTGAAGAAGGTGGTGTGTGTCTGTGTGTCTGTGATGTATCTGGATGTGAAGGAGAGGGTGTGTGTCTGTGTGTCTGTGTTGTATCTGGATGTGAAGGAGGGGGTGTGTGTCTGTGATGTATCTGGATGTGAAGGAGAAGGTGTGTGTCTGTTTGTCTGTGTGTCTGTGATGTATCTGGATGTGAAGGAGAAGGTGTGTGTCTGTAATGTATATGGATGTGGATGTGAAGGAGGTGGTGTGTGTCTTTGATGTATCTAGATGTGAAGGAAGTTGTGTGTGTCTGTGAAGTATCTGGATGTGAAGGAGGTGGTCTGTGTCTGTGATGTATCTGGATGTGATGGAAGTTGTGTGTGTCTGTGATGTATCTGGATGTGAAGGAGGTGGAGTGTGTCTGTGATGTATCTGGATGTGAAGGAGGTGGAGTGTGTCTGTGATGTATATGGATGTGAAGGAGGGGGTGTGTGTCTGTGATGTATCTGGATGTGAAGGAGGTGGTGTGTGTCTGTGATGTATCTGGATGTGAAGGAGGTGGTGTGTGTCTGTGATGTATCTGGATGTGAAGGAGGTGGTGTGTGCCTGTGATGTATCTGGATATGAAGGAGGTGGAGTGTGTCTGTGATGTATATGGATGTGAAGGAGGGGGTGTGTGTCTGTGTGTCTGTGATGTATCTGGGTGTGAAGGAGGTGGTGTGTGTCTGTGGTGTATCTGGATGTGAATGAGGGTGTGTGTGTCTGTGATGTATATGGGTGTGAAGGAGGTGGTGTGTGTCTGTGATGTATCTGGATGTGAAGGAGGGTGTGTGTGTCTGTGATGTATATGGGTGTGAAGGAGGTGGTATGTGTCTGTGATGTATATGGATGTGAAGGAGGGTGTGTGTGTCTGTGATGTATATGGGTGTGAAGGAGGTGGTGTGTGTCTGTGTGTCTGTGATGTATCTGGGTGTGGAGGTGGTGTGTGTCTGTGGTGTATCTGGATGTGAAAGAGGTTGTGTGTGTCTGTGATGTATCTGGGTGTGAAGGAGGGGGTGTGTGTCTTTGTGTCTGTGATGTATCTGGGTGTGAAGGAGGTGGTGTGTGTCCGTGATGTGTATGGATGTGAAGGAGGGGGGTGTTCCTGTGATGTATCTGGATGTGAATTAGGTGGTGTGTGTCTGTGTGTCTGTGATGTATCTAGGTGTGACGGAGGTTGTGTGTGTCTGTGATGTGAAGGAGGTGGTGTGTGTCTGTGGTGTATCTGGATGTGAAGGAGATGGTGTGTGTCTGTGATGTATCTGGGTGTGAAGGAGGTTGTGTGTGTCTGTGATGTATCTGGGTGTGAAGGAGGTTGTGTGTGTCTGTGATGTATCTGGGTGTGAAGGAGGTGGTGTGTGTCCGTGATGTATATGGATGTAACGGAGGTGGTGTGTGTCTGTAATGTATTTGGATGTGAAGGAGGGGGTGTGTGTGTGTGTCTGTGATGTATCTGGATGTGAAGGAAGTGGTGTGTGTCTGTGGTGTATCTGTATGTGAAGGAGGTGATGTGTGACTGTCATGTATATGGATTTGAAGGAGGTGGTGTGTGTCTGTGGTGTATCTGGATGTGAAGGAGGTGGTGTGTGTCTGTGATGTTTCTGGATGTGGAGGAGGTGGTGTGTGTCTGTGATGAATCTGGGTGTGAAGGAGGTGGTGTGTGCCTGTGATGTATCTGGATATGAAGGAGGTGGAGTGTGTCTGTGATGTATATGGATATGAAGGAGGGGGTGTGTGTCTGTGTGTCTGTGATGTATCTGGGTTTGAAGGAGGTGGTGTGTGTCTGTGGTGTATCTGGATGTGAAGGAGGGTGTGTGTGTCTGTGATGTATATGGGTGTGAAGGAGGTGGTGTGTGTCTGTGATGTATATTGATGTGAAGGAGGGTGTGTGTGTCTGTGATGTATATGGGTGTGAAGGAGGTGGTGTGTGTCTGTGATGTATATGGATGTGAAGGAGGCTGTGTGTGTCTGTGATGTATATGGTTGTGAATGAGGGGGTGTGTGTCTGTGTGTCTGTTATGTATCTGGGTGTGAAGGAGGTAGAGTGTGTCTGTGATGTGAAGGAATTGGTGTGTGTCTGTGATGTATCTGGATGTGATGGAGGTGGTGTGTGTCTATGATGTATATGGATGTGAAGGAGGGTGTGTGTGTCTGTGATGTATATTGGTGTGAAGGAGGTGGTGTGTGTCTGTGATGTATCTGGATGTGATTGAGGTGGTGTGTGTCTGTGATGTATATGGATGTGAAAGAGGGTGTGTGTGTCTGTGATGTATATGGGTGTGAAGGAGGTGGTGTGTGTCTGTGATGTATCTGGATGTGATTGAGGTGGTGTGTATCTGTGATGTATATGGATGTGAAAGAGGGTGTGTGTGTCTGTGATGTATATGGGTGTGAAGGAGGTGGTGTGTGTCTGTGATGTGAAGGAAGTGGTGTGTGTCTGTGATGTATCTGGATGTGATGGAGGGGGGGTGTGTGTGTGTCTGTGATGTATCTGGATGTGAAGGAAGTGGTGTGTGTCTGTGGTGTATCTGTATGTGAAGGAGGTGATGTGTGACTGTCATGTATATGGATTTGAAGGAGGTGGTGTGTGTCTGTGGTGTATCTGGATGTGAAGGAGGTGGTGTGTGTCTGTGATGTTTCTGGATGTGGAGGAGGTGGTGTGTGTCTGTGATGAATCTGGGTGTGAAGGAGGTGGTGTGTGCCTGTGATGTATCTGGATATGAAGGAGGTGGAGTGTGTCTGTGATGTATATGGATATGAAGGAGGGGGTGTGTGTCTGTGTGTCTGTGATGTATCTGGGTGTGAAGGAGGTGGTGTGTGTCTGTGGTGTATCTGGATGTGAAGGAGGGTGTGTGTGTCTGTGATGTATATGGGTGTGAAGGAGGTGGTGTGTGTCTGTGATGTATATTGATGTGAAGGAGGGTGTGTGTGTCTGTGATGTATATGGGTGTGAAGGAGGTGGTGTGTGTCTGTGATGTATATGGATGTGAAGGAGGCTGTGTGTGTCTGTGATGTATATGGGTGTGAAGGAGGTGGTGTGTGTCTGTGATGTATATGGATGTGAATGAGGGGGTGTGTGTCTGTGTGTCTGTTAAGTATCTGGGTGTGAAGGAGGTAGAGTGTGTCTGTGATGTATCTGGATGTGATGGAGGTGGTGTGTGTCTATGATGTATATGGATGTGAAGGAGGGTGTGTGTGTCTGTGATGTATATTGGTGTGAAGGAGGCGGTGTGTGTCTGTGATGTATCTGGATGTGATTGAGGTGGTGTGTGTCTGTGATGTATATGGATGTGAAAGAGGGTGTGTGTGTCTGTGATGTATATGGGTGTGAAGGAGGTGGTGTGTGTCTGTGATGTATCTGGATGTGATTGAGGTGGTGTGTGTCTGTGATGTATATGGATGTGAAAGAGGGTGTGTGTGTCTGTGTGTCTGTTATGTATCTGGGTGTGAAGGAGGTAGAGTGTGTCTGTGATGTGAAGGAATTGGTGTGTGTCTGTGATGTATCTGGATGTGATGGAGGTGGTGTGTGTCTATGATGTATATGGATGTGAAGGAGGGTGTGTGTGTCTGTGATGTATATTGGTGTGAAGGAGGTGGTGTGTGTCTGTGATGTATCTGGATGTGATTGAGGTGGTGTGTGTCTGTGATGTATATGGATGTGAAAGAGGGTGTGTGTGTCTGTGATGTATATGGGTGTGAAGGAGGTGGTGTGTGTCTGTGATGTATCTGGATGTGATTGAGGTGGTGTGTATCTGTGATGTATATGGATGTGAAAGAGGGTGTGTGTGTCTGTGATGTATATGGGTGTGAAGGAGGTGGTGTGTGTCTGTGATGTGAAGGAAGTGGTGTGTGTCTGTGATGTATCTGGATGTGATGGAGGGGGGGTGTGTGTGTGTCTGTGATGTATCTGGATGTGAAGGAAGTGGTGTGTGTCTGTGGTGTATCTGTATGTGAAGGAGGTGATGTGTGACTGTCATGTATATGGATTTGAAGGAGGTGGTGTGTGTCTGTGGTGTATCTGGATGTGAAGGAGGTGGTGTGTGTCTGTGATGTTTCTGGATGTGGAGGAGGTGGTGTGTGTCTGTGATGAATCTGGGTGTGAAGGAGGTGGTGTGTGCCTGTGATGTATCTGGATATGAAGGAGGTGGAGTGTGTCTGTGATGTATATGGATATGAAGGAGGGGGTGTGTGTCTGTGTGTCTGTGATGTATCTGGGTGTGAAGGAGGTGGTGTGTGTCTGTGGTGTATCTGGATGTGAAGGAGGGTGTGTGTGTCTGTGATGTATATGGGTGTGAAGGAGGTGGTGTGTGTCTGTGATGTATATTGATGTGAAGGAGGGTGTGTGTGTCTGTGATGTATATGGGTGTGAAGGAGGTGGTGTGTGTCTGTGATGTATATGGATGTGAAGGAGGCTGTGTGTGTCTGTGATGTATATGGGTGTGAAGGAGGTGGTGTGTGTCTGTGATGTATATGGATGTGAATGAGGGGGTGTGTGTCTGTGTGTCTGTTAAGTATCTGGGTGTGAAGGAGGTAGAGTGTGTCTGTGATGTATCTGGATGTGATGGAGGTGGTGTGTGTCTATGATGTATATGGATGTGAAGGAGGGTGTGTGTGTCTGTGATGTATATTGGTGTGAAGGAGGCGGTGTGTGTCTGTGATGTATCTGGATGTGATTGAGGTGGTGTGTGTCTGTGATGTATATGGATGTGAAAGAGGGTGTGTGTGTCTGTGATGTATATGGGTGTGAAGGAGGTGGTGTGTGTCTGTGATGTATCTGGATGTGATTGAGGTGGTGTGTGTCTGTGATGTATATGGATGTGAAGGAGGGTGTGTGTGTCTGTGATGTATATGGGTGTGAAGGAGGTGGTGTGTGTCTGTGATGTATATTGATGTGAAGGAGGGTGTGTGTGTCTGTGATGTATATGGGTGTGAAGGAGGTGGCGTGTGTCTGTGATGTATATGGATGTGAAGGAGGGTGTGTGTGTCTGTGATGTATATGGGTGTGAAGGAGGTGGTGTGTGTCTGTGATGTATATGGATGTGAATGAGGGGGTGTGTGTCTGTGTGTCTGTGATGTATCTGGGTGTGAAGGAGGTAGAGTGTGTCTGTGATGTGAAGGAATTGGTGTGTGTCTGTGATGTATCTGGATGTGATTGAGGTGGTGTGTGTCTGTGATGTATATGGATGTGAAAGAGGGTGTGTGTGTCTGTGATGTATATGGGTGTGAAGGAGGTGGTGTGTGTCTGTGATGTATCTGGATGTGATTGAGGTGGTGTGTGTCTGTGAAGTATATGGATGTGAAAGAGGGTGTGTGTGTCTGTGATGTATATGGGTGTGAAGGAGGTGGTGTGTGTCTGTGATGTGAAGGAAGTGGTGTGTGTCTGTGATGTATCTGGATGTGATGGAGGTGGTGTGTGTCTATGATGTATATGGATGTGAAGGAGGGTGTGTGTGTCTGTGATGTATATGGGTGTGAAGGAGGTGGTGTGTGTCTGTGATGTATATGGATGTGAAGGAGGGGGTGTGTGTCTGTGTGTCTGTGATGTATCTGGGTGTGAAGGAGGTGGTGTGTGTCTGTGGTGTATCTGGATGTGAAAGAGGTTGTGTGTGTCTGTGATGTATCTGGGTGTGAAGGAGGGGGTGTGTGTCTGTGTGTCTGTGATGTCTCTGGATGTGAAGGAGGGTGTGTGTGTCTGTGTGTCTGTGTTGTATCTGGATGTGAAGGAGGGGGTGTGTGTCTGTGTCTCTGTGATGTATCTAGATGTGAAGAAGGTGGTGTGTGTCTGTGTGTCTGTGATGTATCTGGATGTGAAGGAGAGGGTGTGTGTCTGTGTGTCTGTGTTGTATCTGGATGTGAAGGAGGGGGTGTGTGTCTGTGATGTATCTGGATGTGAAGGAGAAGGTGTGTGTCTGTTTGTCTGTGTGTCTGTGATGTATCTGGATGTGAAGGAGAAGGTGTGTGTCTGTAATGTATATGGATGTGGATGTGAAGGAGGTGGTGTGTGTCTTTGATGTATCTAGATGTGAAGGAAGTTGTGTGTGTCTGTGAAGTATCTGGATGTGAAGGAGGTGGTCTGTGTCTGTGATGTATCTGGATGTGATGGAAGTTGTGTGTGTCTGTGATGTATCTGGATGTGAAGGAGGTGGAGTGTGTCTGTGATGTATCTGGATGTGAAGGAGGTGGAGTGTGTCTGTGATGTATATGGATGTGAAGGAGGGGGTGTGTGTCTGTGATGTATCTGGATGTGAAGGAGGTGGTGTGTGTCTGTGATGTATCTGGATGTGAAGGAGGTGGTGTGTGTCTGTGATGTATCTGGATGTGAAGGAGGTGGTGTGTGCCTGTGATGTATCTGGATATGAAGGAGGTGGAGTGTGTCTGTGATGTATATGGATGTGAAGGAGGGGGTGTGTGTCTGTGTGTCTGTGATGTATCTGGGTGTGAAGGAGGTGGTGTGTGTCTGTGGTGTATCTGGATGTGAATGAGGGTGTGTGTGTCTGTGATGTATATGGGTGTGAAGGAGGTGGTGTGTGTCTGTGATGTATCTGGATGTGAAGGAGGGTGTGTGTGTCTGTGATGTATATGGGTGTGAAGGAGGTGGTATGTGTCTGTGATGTATATGGATGTGAAGGAGGGTGTGTGTGTCTGTGATGTATATGGGTGTGAAGGAGGTGGTGTGTGTCTGTGTGTCTGTGATGTATCTGGGTGTGGAGGTGGTGTGTGTCTGTGGTGTATCTGGATGTGAAAGAGGTTGTGTGTGTCTGTGATGTATCTGGGTGTGAAGGAGGGGGTGTGTGTCTTTGTGTCTGTGATGTATCTGGGTGTGAAGGAGGTGGTGTGTGTCCGTGATGTGTATGGATGTGAAGGAGGGGGGTGTTCCTGTGATGTATCTGGATGTGAATTAGGTGGTGTGTGTCTGTGTGTCTGTGATGTATCTAGGTGTGACGGAGGTTGTGTGTGTCTGTGATGTGAAGGAGGTGGTGTGTGTCTGTGGTGTATCTGGATGTGAAGGAGATGGTGTGTGTCTGTGATGTATCTGGGTGTGAAGGAGGTTGTGTGTGTCTGTGATGTATCTGGGTGTGAAGGAGGTTGTGTGTGTCTGTGATGTATCTGGGTGTGAAGGAGGTGGTGTGTGTCCGTGATGTATATGGATGTAACGGAGGTGGTGTGTGTCTGTAATGTATTTGGATGTGAAGGAGGGGGTGTGTGTGTGTGTCTGTGATGTATCTGGATGTGAAGGAAGTGGTGTGTGTCTGTGGTGTATCTGTATGTGAAGGAGGTGATGTGTGACTGTCATGTATATGGATTTGAAGGAGGTGGTGTGTGTCTGTGGTGTATCTGGATGTGAAGGAGGTGGTGTGTGTCTGTGATGTTTCTGGATGTGGAGGAGGTGGTGTGTGTCTGTGATGAATCTGGGTGTGAAGGAGGTGGTGTGTGCCTGTGATGTATCTGGATATGAAGGAGGTGGAGTGTGTCTGTGATGTATATGGATATGAAGGAGGGGGTGTGTGTCTGTGTGTCTGTGATGTATCTGGGTTTGAAGGAGGTGGTGTGTGTCTGTGGTGTATCTGGATGTGAAGGAGGGTGTGTGTGTCTGTGATGTATATGGGTGTGAAGGAGGTGGTGTGTGTCTGTGATGTATATTGATGTGAAGGAGGGTGTGTGTGTCTGTGATGTATATGGGTGTGAAGGAGGTGGTGTGTGTCTGTGATGTATATGGATGTGAAGGAGGCTGTGTGTGTCTGTGATGTATATGGTTGTGAATGAGGGGGTGTGTGTCTGTGTGTCTGTTATGTATCTGGGTGTGAAGGAGGTAGAGTGTGTCTGTGATGTGAAGGAATTGGTGTGTGTCTGTGATGTATCTGGATGTGATGGAGGTGGTGTGTGTCTATGATGTATATGGATGTGAAGGAGGGTGTGTGTGTCTGTGATGTATATTGGTGTGAAGGAGGTGGTGTGTGTCTGTGATGTATCTGGATGTGATTGAGGTGGTGTGTGTCTGTGATGTATATGGATGTGAAAGAGGGTGTGTGTGTCTGTGATGTATATGGGTGTGAAGGAGGTGGTGTGTGTCTGTGATGTATCTGGATGTGATTGAGGTGGTGTGTATCTGTGATGTATATGGATGTGAAAGAGGGTGTGTGTGTCTGTGATGTATATGGGTGTGAAGGAGGTGGTGTGTGTCTGTGATGTGAAGGAAGTGGTGTGTGTCTGTGATGTATCTGGATGTGATGGAGGGGGGGTGTGTGTGTGTCTGTGATGTATCTGGATGTGAAGGAAGTGGTGTGTGTCTGTGGTGTATCTGTATGTGAAGGAGGTGATGTGTGACTGTCATGTATATGGATTTGAAGGAGGTGGTGTGTGTCTGTGGTGTATCTGGATGTGAAGGAGGTGGTGTGTGTCTGTGATGTTTCTGGATGTGGAGGAGGTGGTGTGTGTCTGTGATGAATCTGGGTGTGAAGGAGGTGGTGTGTGCCTGTGATGTATCTGGATATGAAGGAGGTGGAGTGTGTCTGTGATGTATATGGATATGAAGGAGGGGGTGTGTGTCTGTGTGTCTGTGATGTATCTGGGTGTGAAGGAGGTGGTGTGTGTCTGTGGTGTATCTGGATGTGAAGGAGGGTGTGTGTGTCTGTGATGTATATGGGTGTGAAGGAGGTGGTGTGTGTCTGTGATGTATATTGATGTGAAGGAGGGTGTGTGTGTCTGTGATGTATATGGGTGTGAAGGAGGTGGTGTGTGTCTGTGATGTATATGGATGTGAAGGAGGCTGTGTGTGTCTGTGATGTATATGGGTGTGAAGGAGGTGGTGTGTGTCTGTGATGTATATGGATGTGAATGAGGGGGTGTGTGTCTGTGTGTCTGTTAAGTATCTGGGTGTGAAGGAGGTAGAGTGTGTCTGTGATGTATCTGGATGTGATGGAGGTGGTGTGTGTCTATGATGTATATGGATGTGAAGGAGGGTGTGTGTGTCTGTGATGTATATTGGTGTGAAGGAGGCGGTGTGTGTCTGTGATGTATCTGGATGTGATTGAGGTGGTGTGTGTCTGTGATGTATATGGATGTGAAAGAGGGTGTGTGTGTCTGTGATGTATATGGGTGTGAAGGAGGTGGTGTGTGTCTGTGATGTATCTGGATGTGATTGAGGTGGTGTGTGTCTGTGATGTATATGGATGTGAAAGAGGGTGTGTGTGTCTGTGTGTCTGTTATGTATCTGGGTGTGAAGGAGGTAGAGTGTGTCTGTGATGTGAAGGAATTGGTGTGTGTCTGTGATGTATCTGGATGTGATGGAGGTGGTGTGTGTCTATGATGTATATGGATGTGAAGGAGGGTGTGTGTGTCTGTGATGTATATTGGTGTGAAGGAGGTGGTGTGTGTCTGTGATGTATCTGGATGTGATTGAGGTGGTGTGTGTCTGTGATGTATATGGATGTGAAAGAGGGTGTGTGTGTCTGTGATGTATATGGGTGTGAAGGAGGTGGTGTGTGTCTGTGATGTATCTGGATGTGATTGAGGTGGTGTGTATCTGTGATGTATATGGATGTGAAAGAGGGTGTGTGTGTCTGTGATGTATATGGGTGTGAAGGAGGTGGTGTGTGTCTGTGATGTGAAGGAAGTGGTGTGTGTCTGTGATGTATCTGGATGTGATGGAGGGGGGGTGTGTGTGTGTCTGTGATGTATCTGGATGTGAAGGAAGTGGTGTGTGTCTGTGGTGTATCTGTATGTGAAGGAGGTGATGTGTGACTGTCATGTATATGGATTTGAAGGAGGTGGTGTGTGTCTGTGGTGTATCTGGATGTGAAGGAGGTGGTGTGTGTCTGTGATGTTTCTGGATGTGGAGGAGGTGGTGTGTGTCTGTGATGAATCTGGGTGTGAAGGAGGTGGTGTGTGCCTGTGATGTATCTGGATATGAAGGAGGTGGAGTGTGTCTGTGATGTATATGGATATGAAGGAGGGGGTGTGTGTCTGTGTGTCTGTGATGTATCTGGGTGTGAAGGAGGTGGTGTGTGTCTGTGGTGTATCTGGATGTGAAGGAGGGTGTGTGTGTCTGTGATGTATATGGGTGTGAAGGAGGTGGTGTGTGTCTGTGATGTATATTGATGTGAAGGAGGGTGTGTGTGTCTGTGATGTATATGGGTGTGAAGGAGGTGGTGTGTGTCTGTGATGTATATGGATGTGAAGGAGGCTGTGTGTGTCTGTGATGTATATGGGTGTGAAGGAGGTGGTGTGTGTCTGTGATGTATATGGATGTGAATGAGGGGGTGTGTGTCTGTGTGTCTGTTAAGTATCTGGGTGTGAAGGAGGTAGAGTGTGTCTGTGATGTATCTGGATGTGATGGAGGTGGTGTGTGTCTATGATGTATATGGATGTGAAGGAGGGTGTGTGTGTCTGTGATGTATATTGGTGTGAAGGAGGCGGTGTGTGTCTGTGATGTATCTGGATGTGATTGAGGTGGTGTGTGTCTGTGATGTATATGGATGTGAAAGAGGGTGTGTGTGTCTGTGATGTATATGGGTGTGAAGGAGGTGGTGTGTGTCTGTGATGTATCTGGATGTGATTGAGGTGGTGTGTGTCTGTGATGTATATGGATGTGAAGGAGGGTGTGTGTGTCTGTGATGTATATGGGTGTGAAGGAGGTGGTGTGTGTCTGTGATGTATATTGATGTGAAGGAGGGTGTGTGTGTCTGTGATGTATATGGGTGTGAAGGAGGTGGCGTGTGTCTGTGATGTATATGGATGTGAAGGAGGGTGTGTGTGTCTGTGATGTATATGGGTGTGAAGGAGGTGGTGTGTGTCTGTGATGTATATGGATGTGAATGAGGGGGTGTGTGTCTGTGTGTCTGTGATGTATCTGGGTGTGAAGGAGGTAGAGTGTGTCTGTGATGTGAAGGAATTGGTGTGTGTCTGTGATGTATCTGGATGTGATTGAGGTGGTGTGTGTCTGTGATGTATATGGATGTGAAAGAGGGTGTGTGTGTCTGTGATGTATATGGGTGTGAAGGAGGTGGTGTGTGTCTGTGATGTATCTGGATGTGATTGAGGTGGTGTGTGTCTGTGAAGTATATGGATGTGAAAGAGGGTGTGTGTGTCTGTGATGTATATGGGTGTGAAGGAGGTGGTGTGTGTCTGTGATGTGAAGGAAGTGGTGTGTGTCTGTGATGTATCTGGATGTGATGGAGGTGGTGTGTGTCTATGATGTATATGGATGTGAAGGAGGGTGTGTGTGTCTGTGATGTATATGGGTGTGAAGGAGGTGGTGTGTGTCTGTGATGTATATGGATGTGAAGGAGGGGGTGTGTGTCTGTGTGTCTGTGATGTATCTGGGTGTGAAGGAGGTGGTGTGTGTCTGTGGTGTATCTGGATGTGAAAGAGGTTGTGTGTGTCTGTGATGTATCTGGGTGTGAAGGAGGGGGTGTGTGTCTGTGTGTCTGTGATGTATCTGGGTGTGAAGGAGGTGGTGTGTGTCCGTGATGTATATGGATGTGAAGGAGGGGGGTGTGCCTGTGATGTATCTGGATGTGAATGAGGTGGTGTGTGTCTGTGTGTCTGTGATGTATCTGGGTGTGACGGAGTTTGTGTGTGTCTGTGATGTGAAGGAAGTGGTGTGTGTCTGTGATGTATCTGGATGTGAAGGAGGTGGTGTGTGTCTGTTATGTGTCTGGGTGTGAAGGAGGTTGTGTGTGTCTGTGATGTATCTGGGTGTGAAGGAGGTTGTGTGTGTCTGTGATGTATCTGGGTGTGAAGGAGGTGGTGTGTGTCCGTGATGTATATGGATGTGACGGAGGTGGTGTGTGTCTGTGATGTATTTGGATGTGAAGGAGGGGGGGGGGGGGGTGTGTGTCTGTGATGTATCTGGATGTGAAGGAAGTGGTGTGTGTCTGTGGTGTATCTGTATGTGAAGGAGGTGATGTGTGACTGTCATGTATATGGATTTGAAGGAGGTGGTGTGTGTCTGTGGTGTATCTGGATGTGAAGGAGGTGGTGTGTGTCTGTGATGTTTCTGGATGTGGAGGAGGTGGTGTGTGTCTGTGATGTATCTGGGTGTGAAGGAGGCGATTTGTGTCTGTGTGTCTGTGATGTATATGGGTGTGAAGGAGGGGGAGTGTGTCTGTGTCTCTGTGATGTATATGGGTGTGAAGGAGGTGGTGTGTGTCCTCGATGTATATGGATGTGAAGGAGGGGGTGTGTGTCTGTGTGTCTGTGATGTATCTGGGTGTGAAGGAGGGGGTGTGTGTCTGTGTGTCTGTGATGTATCTGGGTGTGAAGGAGGTGGTGTATGTCCGTGATGTATATGGATGTGAAGGAGGGGGGTGTGCCTGTGATGTATCTGGATGTGAATGAGGTGGTTTGTGTCTGTGTGTCTGTGATGTATCTGGGTGTGACGGAGGTGGTGTGTGTCCGTGATGTATATGGATGTGAAGGAGGGTGTGTGTGTCTGTGATGTATCTGTATGTGAATGAGGTGGTGTGTGTCTGTGTGTCTGTGATGTATCTGGGTGTGACGGAGATTGTTTGTGTCTGTGATGTGAAGGAAGTGGTGTGTGTGTAACGGCGGTCCTCCTCCTCTTCATCAGAAGAGGAGGAGTAGTGATCGAACCAAAGGGCAGCGTAGTGAAATGACATGATTTATTGAACACGACGGAAAAACAAACTAAACTTGCATAAACAAACAAAACAAATAAACGATGCAGACAGACCTGAACGACGAACTTACATATAACGTGAAGAACTCAATGAACAGGAACAGACTACATAAAACGAACAAACCGCAAACAGTCCCGTATGGTGCAAACATATACACAGACACAGGAGACAACCACCCACAACGAACACTGTGAAAACGCCTACCTAAATATGACTCTTAATTAGAGGAACGCCAAACACCTGCCTCTAATTAAGAGCCATACCAGGCAACCCAATAAACCAACACAGAAACAGAAAACATAGAATGCCCACCCAAACTCACGTCCTGACCAACTAACACATATAACAAACTAACAGAAATAGGTCAGGAACGTGACATAACCCCCCCCATAAGGTGCGAACTCTGGGCGCACCAGCACAAAGTCTAGGGGAGGGTCTGGGTGGGCATCTGACCACGGTGGTGGCTCAGGCTCTGGACGAGGTCCCCACCCCACCATAGTCAATCCCAGCTTACGTTTACCCCTTATCATGACCACCCTCTTATTTCCCCCACCTAATTTAAGGGGCAACACCAAGATAAAGTACAGCTCCGGGACAAGGTAGCTCAGGATAAAGAGGTAGCTTAGGATAGAGGGGCAACTCCGGACTGAAGGGCAGCTCCGGACAGAGAGACAGCTCTGGATAAAGAGGTAGCTTAGGATAAAGAGGTAGCTTAGGATAGAGGGGCAACTCCGGACTGAAGGGCAGCTCCGGACAGAGAGACAGCTCTGGACTGAGGGGCAGTTCTGGATTACTAGCCGCTTCTGGCTGAGGGGCAGCTCATGGCTGACTGACGGCTCTGGACGCTCATGGCAGGCTGATGGCTCTGGACGCTCATGGCAGGCTGACGGCTCTGGACGCTCATGGCAGGCTGACGGCTCTGGACGCTCATGGCAGGCTGACGGCTCTGGACGCTCATGGCTCTCTGACGGCTCTGGCTGCTCATGGCTCGCTGACGGCTCTGGCTGCTCATGGCTCGCTGACGGCTCTGGCAGATCCTGTCTGGCTGGCGGCTCTGGCAGATCCTGTCTCGTTGGCTGCTCTGGCAGATCCTGTCTGGTTGGCGGCTCTGGCAGATCCTGTCTGGTTGGCGGCTCTGGCAGATCCTGTCTGGTTGGCGGCTCTGGCAGATCCTGTCTGGTTGGCGGCTCTGGCAGATCCTGTCTGACGGACGGCTCTAGCGGCTCCTGTCTGGCGGGCGGCTCTAGCGGCTCCTGTCTGGCGGACGGCTCTGTAGGCTCATGGCAGACGGGCGGCTTTGCAGGCTCATGGCAGACGGGCGGCTTTGCAGGCTCATTGCAGACGGATGGCTCAGACGTCGCTGGGGAGACGGATGGCTCAGACGGCGCTGGGGAGACGGATGGCTCAGATGGCGCTGGGGAGACGGATGGCTCAGATGGCGCTGGGGAGACGGATGGCTCAGGCCGGATAAGGCGCACTGTAGACCTGGTGCGTGGTGCCAGAACTGGAGGCACCGGGCTAAGGACACGCACCTTCATGCTAGTGCGGGGAGCAGGGACAGGGCACACTGGACTCTCAAAGCGTACTCTATATCTGGTGCGTGGTACCGGCACTGGTGGCACCGGGCTGAGGGCAAGCACATCAGGATTAGTACGGGGAGAAGAAACAGTTTGTACAGGGCTCTGGAGATGCACAGGTGGCTTAGTGCGTGGTGCCGGAACTGGAGGCACCGAACTGGATACACGCACTACAGGGAGAGTGCGTGGAGGAGGAACAGGGCTCTGGAAACGCACTGGTAGCCGAGTGCGTAGTGTAGGCACTGTAGGTACTAGGCTGGGGCGGGGAGGTGGCGCCGGAAATACCGGACCTTGCAGGCGTACTGGCTCTCTTGAGCATTGAGCCTGCCCAACCTTACCTGGTTGAATGCTCCTGGTCGCCCGACCAGTGCGGGGAGGTGGAATAACCCGCACCGGCCTATGTAGGCGAACCGGGGAAACCATGCGTAAGGCAGGTGCCATGTATGCCGGCCCGAGGAGACGCACTGGAGACCAGACGCTTTGAGCCGGCCTCATGACACCTGGCTCAATGCCCAATCTAGCCCTACCAGTGCGGGGAGGTGGAATAACCCGCACCGGGCTATGCACACGTACAGGAGACACCCTGCGCTCTATTGCGTAACATGGTGTCTGCCCGTACTCCCGCTCTCCACGGTTAGCCTGAGAAGTGGGCGCAGGTCTCCTACCTGCCCTTGGCCCACTACCTCTTAGCCCCCCCCCCCCCCCCCCCCCCCAATACATTTTTGGGTGTTACTCACGGGCTTTTCGGGCTTCCGTGCAAGACGCATCCCCTCATAACGCCTGTTCCTCTCTCTCTTCTCCTCCGCTCTCCGAACTGCCTCCAGCTGTTCCCATGGACGGTGATTCACTTTAGCCCATGGTCCTTCTCCGTTAAATACCTGCTCCCAACTCCACAAGTCCTGTATACTCTCCCGTTGCTCGACATTACGCTGCTTGGTTCTGGATTGGTGGGTGGTTCTGTAACGGCGGTCCTCCTCCTCTTCATCAGAAGAGGAGGAGTAGTGATCAAACCAAGGCGCAGCGTAGTGAAATGACATGATTTATTGAACACGACGGAAAAACAAACTAAACTTGCATAAACAAACAAAACAAATAAACGATGCAGACAGACCTGAACGACGAACTTACATATAACGTGAAGAACGCAATGAACAGGAACAGACTACATAAAACGAACAAACCGCAAACAGTCCCGTATGGTGCAAACATATACACAGACACAGGAGACAACCACCCACAACGAACACTGTGAAAACGCCTACCTAAATATGACTCTTAATTAGAGGAACGCCAAACACCTGCCTCTAATTAAGAGCCATACCAGGCAACCCAATAAACCAACACAGAAACAGAAAACATAGAATGCCCACCCAAACTCACGTCCTGACCAACTAACACATATAACAAACTAACAGAAATAGGTCAGGAACGTGACAGTGTGTCTGTGGTGTATCTGAAAGTGAAGGAGGTGTTGTGTGTCTGTGATGTATCTGGATGTGAATGAGGGGGTGTGTGTCTGTGATGTATCTGGGTGTGAAGGAGGTGGTGTGTATCTGTGGTGTATATGGATGTGAAGGAGGGGGTGTGTGTCTTTGATGTATCTGAATGGGAAGGAGGTGGTGTGTGTCTGTGGTGTATATGGATGTGAAGGAGGTGGTGTGTGTCTGTGATGTATCTGGGTGTTAAGGAGGTGATGTGTGTCTGAGTGTCTGTGATGTATATGGGTGTGAAGGAGGGGTTGTGTGTCTGTGTGTCTGTGATTTTTTTGGGTGTGAAGGAGGTGGTGTGTGTCTGTGATGTATCTGGGTGTGACGGAGGTTGTGTGTGTCCGTGATGTGAAGGAAGTGGTGTGTGTTTGTGATGTATATGGATGTGACGGAGGTGATGTGTGTCTGTGATGTGAAAGATGTGGTGTGTGTCTGTGATATGAAGGAGGTGGTGTGTGTCTGTGATGTGAAGGAAGTGGTGTGTGTCTGTGGTGTATCTGTATGTGAAGGAGGTGATGTGTGACTCATGTATATGGATTTGAAGGAGGTGGTGTGTGTCTGTGATTTATCTGGATGTGGAGGAGGTGGTGTGTGTCTGTGATGTATCTGGATGTGAAGGAGGTGGTGTGTGTCTGTGATGTGATGGAAGTGGTGTGTGTCTGTGATGTATATGGGTGTGAAGGAAGTGGTGTGTGTCTGTGGTGTATCTGTATGTGAAGGAGGTGATGTGTGACTCATGTATATGGATTTGAAGGAGGTGGTGTGTGTCTGTGATGTATCTGGATGTGGAGGAGGTGGTGTGTGTCTGTGATGTTTCTGGATGTGGAGGAGGTGGTGTGTGTCTGTCTGTGATGTATCTGGATGTGATGGAGATGGTGTGTCTGTAATGTATCTGGATGTGAAGGAGGTGGTGTGTGTCTGTGATGTGATGGAAGTGGTGTGTGTCCGTGATGTATCTGGATGTGAAAGAGGTGGTTTGTGTCTGTGTTTCTGTGTGGGTATGATTGTGGAGGTTGTGTGTGTCTGTGATATATCTGGATGTGACGGAGGTGGTGTGTGTCTGTGATGTATCTGGATGTGACGGAGGTGGTGTGTGTCTGTGATGTATATGGATGTGAAGGAGGTGGTGTGTGTCTGTGATGTATCTGGATGTGAAGAAGGTGGTGTGTGTCTGTGATGTATCTGGATGTGAAGGAGGTGGTTTGTGTCTGTGATGTATCTGGATGTGAAGGAGGTGGTTTGTGTCTGTGTTTCTGTGTGGGTATGATTGTGGAGGTTGTGTGTGTCTGTGATGTATCTGGATGTGAAGAAGGTGGTGTGTGTCTGTGATGTAGCTGGATGTGAAGAAGGTGGTGTGTGTCTGTGATGTATCTGGATGTGAAGGAGGTGGTGTGTGTCTGTGATGTAGCTGTATGTGGAAAAGGTGGTGTGTGTCTGTGATGTATCTGGATGTGAAGGAGAATGTGTGTGTCTGTGATGTATCTGAATGTGAAGGAGGTGGTGTGTGTCTGTGATGTATCTGGATGTGAAGGAGAATGTGTGTGTCTGTGATGTATCTGAATGTGAAGGAGGTGGTGTGTGTCTGTGTGTCTGTGATGTATCTGGGTGTGAAGGAGGTGGTGTGTGTCTGTGGTGTATCTGGATGTGGAGGTGGTGATGTGTGTCTGTGATGTATCTGGATGTGAAGGAGGTGGTGTGTGTCTGTGGTGTATCTGGATGTGAAGGAGAATGTGTGTGTCTGTGATGTATCTGAATGTGAAGGAGGTGGTGTGTGTCTGTGATGTATCTGGATGTGAAGGAGAATGTGTGTGTCTGTGATGTATCTGAATGTGAAGGAGGTGGTGTGTGTCTGTGTGTCTGTGATGTATCTGGATGTGAAGGAGGTGGTGTGTGTCTGTGGTGTATCTGGATGTGAAGGAGAATGTGTGTGTCTGTGATGTATCTGAATGTGAAGGAGGTGGTGTGTGTCTGTGATGTGAATGAGGTGGTGTGTGTCTGTGTGTCTGTGATGTATCTGGATGTGAAGGAGGTGGTGTGTGTCTGTGATGTATATGGATGTGAAGGAGGTGGTGTGTGTCTGTGATGTATCTGGATGTGAAGGAGGTGGTGTGTGTCTGTGATGCAGCTGGATGTGAAAGAGGTGGTGTGTGTCTGTGATGTATATGGGTGTGAAAGAGGTGGTGTGTGTCTGTGATGTATCTGGATGTGAAGGAGGTGGTGTGTGTCTGTGATGTATCTGGATGTGAAGGAGGTGGTGTGTGTCTGTTATGTATCTGGATGTGAAAGAGGTGGTGTGTGTCTGTGATGTATCTGGATGTGAAGGAGGTGGTGTGTGTCTGTGATGTATCTGGATGTGAAGGAGGTGGTGTGTGTCTGTGATGTATCTGGATGTGAAGGAGGTGGTGTGTGTCTGTGATGTAGCTGGATGTGGAGGAGGTGGTGTGTGTCTGTGATGTATCTGGGTGTGAAAGAGGTGGTGTGTGTCTGTGATGTATCTGGATGTGAAGGAGGTGGTGTGTGTCTGTGATGTATCTGGATGTGAAGGAGGTGGTGTGTGTCTGTGATGTATCTGGATGTGAAGGAGGTGGTGTGTGTCTGTGATGTAGCTGGATGTGGAGGAGGTGGTGTGTGTCTGTGATGTATATGGATGTGAAGGAGGTGGTGTGTGTCTGTGATGTATCTGGATGTGAAGGAGGTGGTGTGTGTCTGTGATGTAGCTGGATGTGGAGGAGGTGGTGTGTGTCTGTGATGTAGCTGGATGTGGAGGAGGTGGTGTGTGTCTGTGATGTATCTGGATGTGAAGGAGGTGGTGTACGAACACTAGAATTTAAGGAGGTGATGCTTTTACAAAGCCACGTGTACAAAGATATCCTATTTCTTTCTTTCTCCCTCAGTCTTTCTGTCTTTTCTCCTCCTTTATATCCTCTCTTTTTACAAGAAGGTGTGAAATTATCTCAATTATTCCTCGCTATTATATCCAATTAATGCCGGCTTATGGTGTTTTATTGTGATATAAACTGCTATTGCTTATGGTTCAGTGGACAAAGACAATAAGTGTGAGTAAGGCCAGCCACCAGGGTTGGCTGTGGATCAGTAAGTGAGGGATGGAGGGGGACTTGGCCACTGCCCATGGGGGCCAAGCCCAGGCCACTGCAAATCAGTTAGTTTTGGAGGAGATCCTAGTCCTCCTTTTAAGAGGGGCCATTATAGGCTTGTTAAAGACTTGGCCGAGAGGGAAACACAGCTTACCGCTTGGTAAACCCACTAAAATGTACGCTCTCGATCTCTGACTCTTTCTTGTTCTCGCTCTCTGTTTTCTGTCTCGTTTTCCAGCTCTCTCTATCTTTCTTATATGTCTTTCTCTATTGTTCTCCCTCGCTCCTGATTGGTATAAGTGTGTGTGTGTGTGTGTGTGTGTGTGTGTGTGTGTGTGTGTGTGTGTGTGTGTGTGTGTGTGTGTGTGTGTGTGTGTGTGTGTGTGTGTGTGTGTGTGTGTGTGTGTGTGTGTGTTTTTGTGTGTGTTTTTGTTAGTGTATTAGTGTATTAGTGTATGAGTGTATTGGTGTGTGAAGCTGTGGGGCTTTTTCATGTATTGGCTGTTACATCAGCTATAGCCACAGGCTCTTCTCTGTAGACACTCTACTAAACTCTGGACAAATGCAGTGTCTCTCACGGCTCAGATAGTCAGAGCTCTTTGAGCTCTCTAACCAGCAGTCTTTTAAAACAAGGTCTTAAACAGGAACTGCCATCTCACGATGTCCATGGACGTCTCTGAGATAAATTTAGCCTGTGACTGCAACACATGTTTTGACCTGGGGCATCGTTCTACTGTATCATGGTCAAGGCTTTTCTTGCGCTATAGTTATTGAGTAATACCATTAATGAATACACTTGTGATGGAATTTGAACAACTGTCCTAAGTGGGTGGGAGATTATTTAGCAGGATGTTTTTCTTCCTTTCTACACCCACACACCTCTGAGGTTACTGTTGACTTCTGTCTGATCTCCATGACGAGCTGTGTGCACCGTGGTGATATTGCTTGCCTGAGATGCAGGCTAATGGCACATTCTGATCTGTCGTCAAGGAAAGGTTCTCCCAGTCACCCTGGAAACCTTTGTGTTAGTGACAGGAATGTGTGTCAGCCACTGCTGTAAACCATGTGCCTGGTTATGAGCATGAGAGTCAGAGGGGACTGACAGGGAATGGACCAGGGTGAAAATGACAAGGCACTGACTCCCGTAACTCATTTGGGCTCCCCCCATACGCGTTGATGATATGAACTAGATTATCCATATAATATGTGTATTCAAATGTTAGCTTTATGTTGGTGTAGCATACTTTTCTCAGCACAAAATATCCAAATATAAGATAGGCCATTGCATTGGTCAAAGAAGTGTATTGTAATCTGTCCATCCTGACTTATACATATACTGTATATACAGTATTATTTATTATAACAGGAAGAATTGGCGGGAAAATATAATAGTCTTCCGCATTATTCAGTGATTTCAGTTCCAATTCCCTTGGTAAGAAAATGGAGGCTACACTGTATGTTCTGGCCATGGAGCACTGCTCAGGTTGCTGCTCAACAACGGAGGCCTCTGTTCATCTCACTCCCCTCTGTGCTTGCTGAAGCAATGCGCGCAGAGTGAGTGTGTGTGTCGTTCTTGAAGAGCTTGGGTGCATGGCCTGAAAGTGTGTGTTGTGTTTTGACTGTGTGTACTTGTGTGTCTGTCTATGTCTGTGTATGTCTCTGTCTCTGTGTGTCATCCTGAATGTTGAGTAAAGAGCGGACACACATTCGCCTCGCTCCAGAAGAACGCCCTTGGGGGTCACCTCATGTTTTTGTTTCCGTGTGTGTGTGTCCTGACCCACACGTTGGCCAAACACAATCTATCAGCGAGAGATTGTCAGCCGTGATGAAAACAGTGAATCCAATGCCAGCTATAGCAGACATATATCAGACATATATCAGACATATATCAGACATATAGCAGACATATAGCAGACATATATCAGACATATAGCAGACATATATCAGACATATATCAGACATATAGCAGACATATATCAGACATATATCAGACATATATCAGACATATATCAGACATATATCAGACATATAGCAGACATATATCAGACATATATCAGACATATATCAGACATATAGCAGACATATATCAGACATATATCAGACATATAGCAGCCATATATCAGACATATATCAGACATATATCAGACATATAGCAGACATATATCAGACATATATCAGACATATAGCAGACATATATCAGACATATATCAGACATATATCAGTCATATATCAGTCATATATCAGACATATGGCAGACATATAGCAGACATATATCAGACATATATCAGACATATAGCAGACATATATCAGACATATATCAGACATATATCAGTCATATATCAGTCATATAGCAGACATATATCAGACATATATCAGTCATATATCAGTCATATAGCAGACATATATCAGACATATATCAGTCATATATAAGACATATAGCAGACATATATCAGACATATATCAGACATATAGCAGACATATATCAGACATATAGCAGTCATATAGTGTAACGACGATCCTCCTCTCCATCTTCGGAAAAGGAGGAGTATTGAGGGAACCAAGGCGCAGCGAAGTTTGAACACATATTTATTAAACAAGACGAAAAACGAACACGAACTACACTTGAAATGATACAAAATAACAAACGACGTAGACTGACCTAAACATGAGAACTTACATAGACACGAAGAACGCACGAATAGGAAACAGACTACATAAACCGAACAAACCGTATACAGTTCCGTATGGTGCAAACATAACACAAACACGGAAGACAATCACCCACACACAAACAGTGAGAACACCCTACCTAAATATGACTCTTAATTAGAGGAGAACGCAAAACACCTGCCTCTAATTAAGAGCCATACCAGGCAACCAAAACCAACATAGAAACAGATAACATAGACTGCCCACCCAAAACACATGCCCTGACCTAAAACACATACAAAAACAACATAAAACAGGTCAGGACCGTTACATATAGCAGTCATATAGCAGACATATAGCAGACATATAGCAGACATATAGCAGTCATATATCAGTCATATAGCAGACATATATCAGACATATAGCAGACATATATCAGACATATAGCAGACATATATCAGACATATAGCAGACATATATCAGACATATATCAGACATATAGCAGACATATATCAAACATATATCAGACATATATCAGTCATATAGCAGACATATATCAGTCATATATCAGTCATATATCAGACATATAGCAGACATATATCAGACATATATCAGTCATATAGCAGACATATAGCAGTCATATAGCAGACATATAGCAGACATATAGCAGACATATAGCAGACATATAGCAGACATATAGCAGTCATATATCAGTCATATAGCAGTCATATAGCAGTCATATATCAGACATATATCAGACATATATCAGACATATATCAGACATATATCAGTCATATAGCAGACATATAGCAGTCATATAGCAGACATATATCAGACATATAGCAGACATATAGCAGACATATAGCAGTCATATAGCAGACATATAGCAGACATATATCAGACATATAGCAGTCATATAGCAGACATATATCAGACATATAGCAGACATATAGCAGACATATAGCAGACATATAGCAGACATATAGCAGACAAATAGCAGACATATAGCAGACATATAGCAGACATATAGCAGTCATATATCAGTCATATATCAGACATATATCAGACATATATCAGACATATATCAGACATATAGCAGACATATAGCAGACATATAGCAGTCATATATCAGTCATATATCAGACATATATCAGACATATATCAGACATATATCAGACATATAGCAGACATATATCAGACATATAGCAGACATATAGCAGACATATATCAGACATATAGCAGTCATATATCAGACATATAGCAGACATATATCAGACATATAGCAGACATATATCAGACATATAGCAGACATATATCAGACATATAGCAGACATATATCAGACATATAGCAGACATATATCAGACATATAGCAGTCATATATCAGACATATAGCAGACATATAGCAGACATATATCAGACATATATCAGACATATAGCAGACATATAGCAGACATATAGCAGACATATATCAGACATATAGCAGTCATATATCAGACATATAGCAGACATATATCAGACATATAGCAGACATATATCAGACATATAGCAGACATATATCAGACATATAGCAGACATATATCAGACATATATCAGACATATATCAGTCATATAGCAGACATATATCAGTCATATATCAGTCATATAGCAGACATATAGCAGACATATAGCAGACATATAGCAGACATATATCAGACATATAGCAGTCATATATCAGACATATAGCAGACATATATCAGTCATATAGCAGACATATATCAGTCATATATCAGACATATATCAGACATATATCAGACATATAGCAGACATATATCAGACATATATCAGACATATAGCAGTCATATATCAGACATATAGCAGACATATATCAGACATATAGCAGACATATATCAGACATATATCAGACATATAGCAGTCATATATCAGACATATAGCAGACATATAGCAGACATATATCAGTCATATAGCAGACATATATCAGTCATATATCAGTCATATAGCAGACATATAGCAGACATATAGCAGACATATATCAGACATATATCAGACATATAGCAGACATATATCAGACATATATCAGACATATATCAGACATATATCAGACATATAGCAGTCATATAGCAGTCATATATCAGTCATATAGCAGACATATATCAGACATATATCAGACATATATCAGACATATAGCAGACATATAGCAGTCATATAGCAGTCATATAGCAGACATATATCAGACATATATCAGACATATATCAGACATATATCAGTCATATATCAGTCATATATCAGTCATATAGCAGACATATATCAGACATATATCAGACATATAGCAGACATATATCAGACATATATCAGACATATAGCAGACATATAGCAGACATATATCAGACATATAGCAGACATATATCAGACATATATCAGACATCTGGACATGTTCTTTTCTGGACATAACTACAAATGCTCAAGTTTTCTTTGAGATTTAAAGTAACAGAAAGAAGAAATTAAAAAGTGTGTGTGTGTATACTATGAGGTGTATATGCGTGTATATGCGTGCATATGCGTGTGTGATGAGTTTGATGTGATGAGAGCGGATTCATTTGGGTAATTAACAGGGCCTTGAACCAATTTCCTCAAAGAGAGAGAAATAACATGGGGCCTTGAACTAGTTGAATTCACATGTAGATCACATCATAGACTAGTGATTCAACTATCTTAGTGCTGTTCTTTCACCCCTACTTGAAGTACAATGTACAAATGTGGTGGGAAATGTGTTGTGAAACAGTTTAATAGAACATCATATTCTGAATAGTACTGAATATATTTCATTTCTATGGTCCTGCTTGCAGCCAACACATGGAAGGGAGTAGAGGAAAGTGCCTGTGTGTGCAGGGCCTGTCCGATTAAATGAACCAACCCCTCAGGCTCAGCTAGCCAAATCAGCCAAAACATTACCCTGTCGTCCTCTCTCTACCCTTTCCCTATGCATGCACCCATTGGCCCTCGTCCCTTCCTCCTCCATCCCTCCATGCACTCCTCACCCATCTCCTATCTCCCCCACTCAATATAGAAAATGGGAACAATGTACTGTAGATTCTGTCTCTGCAGTCTGCAAACCCACTAATCACATCAGAACATCCATTCTATGTATGAAGATGAAATAAAATAATGTTGATGTTGTTTTACCATTTGCTTAACATGGAATTAATGAATGTATTTATTAATCTGTGTTTCTCCTCCGGTGTGGTGCTCTTGATTATTCTAGAAAACCCAGGATCTAAAGGATGTAACAGTAGACTGATGGACAGAAAGACCCATATGCATGCGCTTTTTCCTGTTTTAATCCACTCCCTCCTGTTCTATTTTCCTCTACCCTCCTCTGTTCCACTGACCTTTCCTATCATGTCCTATTTTATCATTCTCTGTCTCTATCTCTCTCAAGCTTTCTCTCATATATATTATTTTGTCCTCCCCTCACCATGCCTCAGATCTTGTTTCCTACATAGCCTGGCTTCTTTTTAGTAATATCTCTTCTCTTCTCTTCTCTTCTCTTCTCTTCTCTTCTCTTCTCTTCTCTTCTCTTCTCTTCTCTTCTCTTCTCTTCTCCTCTTCTCTTCCACTCTCCTTTCTGTCATCCCCCCATCCTGCAACTCTCAGTTAGCAATGTCTCCCTCCTTTCTGTGTGTGTTGGCATGAGCCTGGCTGGCTCAGCCCCTGCCTACCCGCACTTTATGCTGATTGGACCAGCTGTTCCACTTAAATTCACCATGGCAACCACAACCCATTGCCTAGCAACCCCTATCTTCTCCCTGAGTCCTGGCCAATGCTCTCCACAGGCGGAGAGAGACAGAATTTAACATTCCCTTAGATTTGTTTGTGTGTGTTTGTGTGTGTGTGTTTGGACGTGTCCCCACAAGAATAGTAAACAAACAACATTTTGACCAACTGGGGACATTTTGTTGGTCCCTTCCAAGGTCAAATGCTATTTCTAAGGGGTTTAGGGTTAAGGTTAGAATTAGCGTTAGGGTTAGAATTAGCTTTAGGGTTAGGGTTAGGAGCTAGGGTTATTTTTAAGGTTAGGGTTAGAAGCTAGAGTTAGAGTTAGGGTTAGGGTTAAGGTTAGGTTTTTGGGTTCGGGTTAGGGTTAGGATTAAGGTTAAGGTTAGGGTTAGGGTTAGGGTTAGGGTACGGGTTAGTGTTAGGGTTAGGGTTAGGGTTAGGGTTAGGGTTAGGGTTAGGTGTTAGGGAAAATCAGATTTTGAATGGTACTGAATTGTGTGTCCCCACAAGGTTAATTGTAGAAGACTGAGTGTGTGTGTGTGTGTGTGTGTGTGTGTGTGTGTGTGTGTGTGTGTTTGTGTGTGTGTGTGTGTGTGTGTGTGTGTGTGTGTGTGTGTGTGTGTGTGTGTGTGTGTGTGTGTGTGTGTGTGTGTGTGTGTGTGTGTGTGTGTGTGTGTGTGTGTGTGTGTGTGTGTGTGTGTGCTTGCGTGCTTGCGTGCTTGCGTGTGTATGTATATGTAATGACACAGATACTTTCTCTCAGATGTGACCGTCCATCTTTCGCTAAAAGTAGAAAATAATTTGTCAGGGTAATTTTTCTCACTTTAAAATGAAATTCTCTGACATATACTGTATTCTCCGTCTGTGCTTTGCTGCTGTGTGGCCGTGTCCAGTTGACAGCTAAGCCTGTTTCCAGTCTCCTCAGAAAACCAAATACATGAGAGGTGTGATGACATTTATTTTGCAGCCATATGAATGCAGTCACTCTCGCACCACTACTGGATTGGGCTACAGAGAGATAATGCCGACTCAGAGACATACACCTGATGGTATGATAGAGGTTGCACAGGCTAGATTTTTGTATAATTTCACATTCAATTGATACTATAGTTGCAGGACAAAAGCATGAAGCTATAGCTTGAGAATGGAATCAATAACCTAAAAATGTAAGATGAATTCCGATCCACAAATTGAAAATTAGAATCTAATTAAATAAATAATAGTAATAATAATAATACATATATTATTTAAAACAATTACTATAAAATAAAATATTTTGAATTAACTGGGTTGATAATGTAATGCATTTCAAAGGATGTACAGTGCCTTCTGAAAATCTTCACTTTTTCCACGTGTGTTGTGTTACAGGTTGATTTTAAAATGGACTCAATTGAGTTGTTTTGTCACTGGCATACACACAAAACCCCATAATATCAAAGTGAAATTATGGTTTTCAAAAGTTTTACAAATTAATTTAAAATGAAAAGCTTTGTTTTGAGTTAATAAGTATTCAACCCCTTTGTTATGGCAGCCTAAATAAGTTCAGGAGTAAAAGTAAAAATGTGCTTAACAAGTCACATAATAAGTTGCATGGACTCACTCTGTGTGCAATAGTAGTGAGCATGGTGAAGTTATTAATTACACTTTGGATGGTGTATCAATACACCCAGTCAATACAAAGATACACGTGTCCTTTCTATTCAGTTGCCAGAGAGGAAGGAACCCGTTCAGGGATTTCACCATGAGGCCAACAGTGACTTTAAAACAGTTACAGAGTTTAATGGCTGTGATAGGAGAAAACTGAGGATGGATCAACAACATTGTAGTTACTCCACAGTACTAACCTAATTGACAGAGTGAAAATAAGGCTGTACAGAAAAAAATATTTCAAAACATGCATTCTGTTTGGAACAAGGCACTAAAGCAATACTGCAAAAAATGTGGCAAAGCAATGAACTGTTTGTCCTGAATACAAAGTGTAATGTTTGGGGCAAATCCAATACAACAAATCTCTGAGTACCACTCTCCATATTTTCAAGCATAGTGGTGGCTGCATCATGTTATCAGTATGCTTGTAATCATTAAGGACTGGGGAGTTTTTCATGATAAAAAAATAAACAGAAGGGAGCTAAGCACAGGCAAAATCCTAGTGGAAAACTTGGTTCAGTCTGCTTTCCACCAGACACTGGGAGATGAATTCACCTTTCAGCAGTACAATAACCTAAAATACAAGGCCAAATCTACACTGGAGTTTCTTATTAAGAAGACATGGAATGTTCTTGAGTGGTTTTGTTTCAGTTTTGACTTAAATCTACTTGAAAATCTAAGGCAAGACTTGAAAATGGTTTTCTAGAAATGATCAAGAATTTTGAAAATAATGATGGGCTAATGTTGCACAATTCATGTGTGGAAAGGTCTTAGAGACTCACAGTTGTAATTGCTGCTGAAGGTGCTTCTACAAAGTATTGACTTAGGGGTGTGAATACATATGTAAATGAGATATTTCTCTAAATTTGCTAACATTTCCAAAAACATGTTTCCACATTGTCATTATGAGGTATTGTGTTTCGATGGGTGAGAATTTTTTTTTTTTAATCCATTTGAATTCAGGCTGTGACACAACAAAATGTGGAATAAGTCAAGGGGTGTGAATACTTTCTGAAGGAACTGTATGTGTATGTTTGTGTTATTTTAATTATCTCTCTCTTTCTTTCTTTCTTTCTTTCTCTCTCGCTCTTTTGTTCTCTCTCCCTCTCTATCCCTCTCTCTCTATTCATCCACCTATCTATAATCCTCTCTTTCTCTCCCTCTCACCCTCTCTCTCTTTCCTGTCCAGTGCTGGGTCTGTTCTGTCATGTCTAGTCAGACTGGTGAGTAGCTACATGCAGCCTTATACTAAAGTATTCATGTCTTTGCTGCTCTCTGAGGCCCCACCTGTCAGTACAGCCTCATGGCCACAGAATACTAATCAAAGACTCACTGGACACACACACACTTTCTAAATGTAATCCGTTACAGTTACTAGTTACCTGTTTTAAATTCTAATCAGTAATGTAACTTTTGGATTGCCCGAACTCAGTAGCATAATCTGATTACTTTCAGTTACTTTTGGATTACTTTCCCCTTAGAAGTTAGAAGAAGTTAGAAGAAGACAAAAAGGATCCATCAAACTAATTTGGTGTGTCATCATAGTGCTCTCTGACCTGTGGTCAGACTCACTCAGATAGAAAAAAACGTAACCTTTTTTCAATACTGAATTGAATGTCATTGAGAAAACAGAAAACTGTCGAACCGAAGCATGCTGAAGCCTTTGGGAGACCTCTTTCCAGCTTAGGTCCAGACTGAGGCAAAGACAATAGCAGTAAACTAATCTGTCCTTCCTTGTTAAAGAGAGGGTGGAGAACAAACAGAGTTTTAAGGGGATCCTTCATTCAGAAGTGTGTGTGTGTGTGTGTGCACTCGTGTGTGCATTGTGAATGACTTAAGAGCTCATGTTTATTCATGAATTATATTGGAGCAGTCATACCTCAGAATACAACAGGTTTGCCACTTTAGAGCTGAGAGTAAAGACGGGTAAGTTTGAGAGGGAGAAGAGTTTGCGAGGGAGAGGGAAAAGGAGTCAGAGCGAGAGAAAGAGAGAGAGAGAGAGAGGGAGGAGGAGTGGGGGGGGGGGGGGGTGGGGGGGTCCAGAGCTGTATTTGTAATGTCAGTGAGTGTGTTAGGAGTAGGCTTGTTAGTGAATGCATTAGGAGTAGGGTTGTCAGTGAGTGTGTTAGGAGTAGGCTTGTTAGTGAGTGCATTAGGAGTAGGTTTGTCAGTGAGTGTGTTAGGAGTAGGCTTGTTAGTGAGTGCATTAGGAGTAGGTTTGTCAGTGAGTGTGTTATAGGAGTAGGTTTGTCAGTGAGTGTGTTGGGAGTAGGTTTGTCAGTGAATGTGTTGGGAGCAGGGTTGTCAGTCAGTGTGTTAGGAGTAGGGTTGTCAGTGAGTGTGTTGGGAGTAGGGTTGTCAGTGAGTGTGTTGGGAGTAGGTTTGTCAGTGAGTGTGTTGGGAGTAGGGTTGTCAGTGAGTGTGTTGAGAGTAGGGTTGTCAGTGAGTGTGTTGGGAGTAGGTTTGTCAGTGAGTGTGTTATAGGAGTAGGGTTGTCAGTGAGTGTGTTAGGAGTGGGATTGTCAGTGAGTGTGTTGGGAGTAGGGTTGTCAGTGAGTGTGTTAGAAGTAGGGTTGTCAGTGAGTGTGTTGGCAGTAGGTTTGTCAGTGAGTGTGTTTGGAGTAGGGTTGTCAGTGAGTGTGTTGGGAGTAGGGTTGTCAGTGAGTGTGTTGGGAGTAGGTTTGTCAGTGAGTGTGTTGGGAGTAGGGTTGTCAGTGAGTGTGTTGGGAGTAGGGTTGTCAGTGAGTGTGTTAGGAGTAGGGTTGTCAGTGAGTGTGTTAGGAGTAGGGTTGTCAGTCAGTGTGTTATAGGAGTAGGTTTGTCAGTGAGTGTGTTGGGAGTAGGGTTGTCAGTGAGTGTGTTAGGAGTAGGGTTGTCAGTGCGTGTGTTGGGAGTAGGTTTGTCAGTGAGTGTGTTGGGAGTAGGGTTGTCAGTGAGTGTGTTGGGAGTAGGGTTGTCAGTCAGTGTGTTATAGGAGTAGGTTTGTCAGTGAGTGTGTTGGGAGTAGGGTTGTCAGTGAGTGTGTTGGGAGTAGGGTTGTCAGTGAGTGTGTTATAGGAGTAGGGTTGCGAGTGAGTGTGTTGGGAGTAGGGTTGTCACTGAGTGTGTTGGGAGTAGGGTTGTCACTGAGTGTGTTGGGAGTAGGGTTGTCAGTGAGTGTGTTGGGAGTAGGGTTGTCAGTGAGTGTGTTGGGAGTAAGGTGGTCAGTGAGTGTGTTAGGAGTAGGGTTGTCCGTGAGTGTGTTGGGAGTAGGGTTGTCAGTGAGTGTGTTAGAAGTAGGGTTGTCAGTGATTGTGTTTGGAGTAGGGTTGTCAGTGAGTGTGTTGGGAGTAGGGTTGTCAGTGATTGTGTTGGGAGTAGGGTTGTCAGTGAGTGTGTTAGGAGTAGGCTTGTTAGTGAGTGTTTTGGGAGTAGGGTTGTCAGTGAGTGTGTTTGGAGTAGGGTTGTCAGTGAGTGTGTTGGGAGTAGGGCTGTCAGTGAGTGTGTTGGGAGTAGGGTTGTCAGTGAGTGTGTTGGGAGTAAGGTGGTCAGTGAGTGTGTTAGGAGTAGGGTTGTCAGTGAGTGTGTTGGGAGTAGGGTTGTCAGTGAGTGTGTTGGGAGTAGGGTTGTCAGTGAGTGTGTTGGGAGTAGGGTTGTCAGTGAGTGTGTTGGGAGCAGGGTTGTCAGTGAGTGTGTTAGGAGTAGGGTTGTCAGTGAGTGTGTTAGGAATAGGGTTGTCAGTGAGTGTGTTAGAAGTATGGTTGTCAGTGAGTGTGTTGGCAGTAGGTTTGTCAGTGAGTGTGTTGGGAGTAGGGTTGTCAGTGAGTGTGTTGGGAGTAAGGTGGTCAGTGAGTGTGTTAGGAGTAGGGTTGTCAGTGAGTGTGTTGGGAGTAGGGTTGTCAGTGAGTGTGTTGGGAGTAGGGTTGTCAGTGACTGTGTTAGGAGTAGGGTTGTCAGTGAGTGTGTTGGGAGTAGGGTTGTCAGTCAGTGTTTTGGGAGTAGGGTTGTCAGTGAGTGTGTTGGGAGTAGGGTTGTCACTGAGTGTTTTAGGAGTAGGGTTGTCAGTGAGTGTGTTGGGAGTAGGGTTGTCAGTGAGTGTGTTGGGAGTAGGGTTGTCAGTGCGTGTGTTGGGAGTGGGGTTGTCAGTGAGTGTGTTGGGAGTAAGGTGGTCAGTGAGTGTGTTAGGAGTAGGGTTGTCAGTGAGTGTGTTGGGAGTAGGGTTGTCAGTGAGTGTGTTGGGAGTAGGGTTGTCAGTGAGTGTGTTAGGAGTAGGGTTGTCAGTGAGTGTGTTAGGAGTAGGGTTGTCAGTGAGTGTGTTGGGAGCAGGGTTGTCAGTGAGTGTGTTGGGAGTAAGGTGGTCAGTGAGTGTGTTAGGAGTAGGGTTGTCAGTGAGTGTGTTTGGAGTAGGGTTGTCAGTGAGTGTGTTAGGAGTAGGGTTGTCAGTGAGTGTGTTGGGAGTAGGGTTGTCAGTGAGTGTGTTGGGAGCAGGGTTGTCAGTGAGTGTGTTAGGAGTAGGGTTGTCAGTGAGTGTGTTAGGAATAGGGTTGTCAGTGAGTGTGTTAGAAGTATGGTTGTCAGTGAGTGTGTTGGCAGTAGGTTTGTCAGTGAGTGTGTTGGGAGTAGGGTTGTCAGTGAGTGTGTTGGGAGTAAGGTGGTCAGTGAGTGTGTTAGGAGTAGGGTTGTCAGTGAGTGTGTTGGGAGTAGGGTTGTCAGTGAGTGTGTTGGGAGTAGGGTTGTCAGTGACTGTGTTAGGAGTAGGGTTGTCAGTGAGTGTGTTGGGAGTAGGGTTGTCAGTCAGTGTTTTGGGAGTAGGGTTGTCAGTGCGTGTGTTGGGAGTGGGGTTGTCAGTGAGTGTGTTGGGAGTAAGGTGGTCAGTGAGTGTGTTAGGAGTAGGGTTGTCAGTGAGTGTGTTGGGAGTAGGGTTGTCAGTGAGTGTGTTGGGAGTAGGGTTGTCAGTGAGTGTGTTAGGAGTAGGGTTGTCAGTGAGTGTGTTAGGAGTAGGGTTGTCAGTGAGTGTGTTGGGAGCAGGGTTGTCAGTGAGTGTGTTGGGAGTAAGGTGGTCAGTGAGTGTGTTAGGAGTAGGGTTGTCAGTGAGTGTGTTTGGAGTAGGGTTGTCAGTGAGTGTGTTAGGAGTAGGGTTGTCAGTGAGTGTGTTGGGAGTAGGGTTGTCAGTGAGTGTGTTGGGAGCAGGGTTGTCAGTGAGTGTGTTAGGAGTAGGGTTGTCAGTGAGTGTGTTAGGAATAGGGTTGTCAGTGCGTGTGTTAGGAGTAGAGTTGCAAAATTTAAAGAACTTTCAATAAATTGATCCAATCTGGAATTTTGCAACCCTAGGCTACAGTGCGGACAGGGGAGAGTAGTTCTGAGCCCTGCTCCAGCGTCCAGGGGTAATCCTAGTAGCTCATCCAATTCAGATGAGCTCTTTACCTGGGGAGAGCAGCAGGAAATCTCCCCTGACCTCCAGTAATAGGATTTAATAGGTGATGAGGAGTCCCTTTGCAGCTCAACTGTCTCTCCTTCAGTATCTTTTCATTTTCCGGTCTCATACGGCCCTTTCCCTCTCCCTCTCCCTCTCCCTTTCCCTCTCCCTCTCCCTCTCCCTCTCCCTCTCCCTCTCCCCCTCTCTCTCTCTCTCTATCTCTCTCTTTCTCTCTCTCAATCTATCTTTTCTTCTCTTCTTATGTGTCTGCTCTCAGGGTTGTCAGCTGCAGTATATTTTTGTTTTTTCCTCCTCCTATTCCAGTGTCTGTATCCAGGGACTTGTTATATAAGCCAAACCTCTGCAGAGAGAGCAGGAATGACCTTTTGTCTTCTCCTTATGTAAACTTCATGCATTTTTATATAGGTTAAAAGAGCTCTTGTTAAAAATTCAAAATCATAGATCTGCAATGTTACTCCACTGAGTGTTCCATAATATGTTGATTCTGAGTGTTCTAGAATATAATATGTTGACATGCCCAAAAACAACAGAGACATGGAGTCAAAGAGATGTGTTGAGGGAAACAGCATTTTTCATGTTCACATTTACTCATCACACACACACAGAGTAAGGTATGACACCTATAAAAGGAAAGGACCTCGCCATGAAGTAATTTGTGGGAGTAGGTACATGCATAGTCCATTAACTTCTTTGGTGGTAGGGGGCAGTATTTTCACGTCCGGATGAAAAGCGTGCCCAGAGTAAACGGCCTGCTACTCAGCCATAAAAGCTAGAATATGCATATTATTAGTATATTTGGATATAAAACAATCTGAAGTTTCTAAAACTGTTTGAATGATGTCTGTGAGTAAAACAGAACTCATATGGCAGGCAATAACCTGAGAAAAAATCCAAACAGGAAGTGGGATATCTGAGGTTGGTCGATTTTCAACTCAGCCCCTATTGAAGATACAGTGGGATATTGGTCAAGTTGCACTTCCTAAGGCTTCCACTAGATGTTAACAGTCTTTAGAGCCTTGTCTGATGCTTTTACTGTGAAGTGGGACCGAATGACAGGGGATTGAGTAAGGTCTACCATGACCTGAACATGCGCTGACCATGCGCGTTCATGTGAGAGCGAGCTCTGTTCCATCGCACTTCTGAAGACAAAGGAATTCTCCGGTTGGTACATTATTGAAGAATTATGTTAAAAACATCCTAAAGATTGATTCAATACTTCATTTGTCATGTTTTTAAGGACTGTAATATAACTTTTTTAACTTTTCGTCCGTACTTTCCGCTGGACTTGCGCGCGCGTCGTGAGTTTGGAAAGTGTACTGAACGCTAGAACAACAAGGAGGAATTTGGACATAAATGATGAACATTATCGAACAAAACAAACATTTATTGTGGAACTGGGATTCCTGGGAGTGCATTCTGATGAAGATCATCAAAGGTAAGTGAATGTTTATAATGTTATTTCTGACTTCTGTTGACTGCCCAATATGGCGGATATATTTTTGTCTTGTTTGGGCTCTGAGCGCCGACCTCAGATTATTGCACGGTTTGCTTTTTCCGTAAAGCTTTTTTGAAATCTGACACAGCAGTTGCATTAAGGAGAAGTGCATCTAAAGTTCCATGCATAACACTTGTATTTTCATCAACATTAATAATGAGTATTTCTGTAAACTGATGTGGCTCTCTGCAAAATCACCTGATGTTTTGGAACTACTGAACGTAACGCGTCAATGTAAACTCAGATTTTTGGATATAAATATTAACTTTACCGAACAAAACATACATGTATTGTGTAACATGAAGTCCTATGAGTGTCATCTGATGAAGATCATCAAAGGTTAGTGATTAATTTTATCTATATTTCTGCTTTTTGTGAATCCTCTCTTTGGCTGGAAAAATGGCTGTGTTATTCTGTGAATAGGCACTCACATAACATAATCGTTTGGTTTGCTTTCGTCGTAAAGCCTTTTTGAAATCGGAGACTGTGGCTGGATTTACAACAAGTGTATCTTTAAAATGGTGTAAAATACATGTATGTTTGAGGCATTTTAATTATGGGATTTCTGCTGTTTTGAATTTGGCGCCCTGCAGTTTCACTGGCAGTTTCACTTGCTACCGTCCCACATACCCTAGTGAGGTTAAACAATAAGGAGAGGGTGGAAAGAGAGGGAGAGAAGTGGAGAATGGAGAGAGATAGAGAGAGAGAGAGGGAGGGAGGGAGGGAATCGAGGCTCTTAGAGTTATTTAAGTCTGTTTGCTTAAAGGCTCCCAGTCGGCCCACCAGGAGCCAGCACGGTGTTGGTGGGCCTTTACACCAATCTTTCTGATTGTACACCCCCAGTTCTTTATTGAAGGGCCCCCTATGGTCCCTGTCAGTGTGGAAGAGGTCGCGCTAGGGGTTAACCCCTGACCTCCAATGCCTCACAGTCCATTTCATTGTCACCTCCCCATGCATCTCAACCCCTGTCCCCCAAACACCACAATCCCAACCCTACAGTAGGGCATCTGCCACCCCTGGAGGAGGCTCTGTGTTATGCCTTTATCAGCGAAACACTTTTTTCTTCAAGAGAAAATAATACGCCTTTATCATAGAATCTATTATAAAGATGTTTTTTAAAATGTTTTGGTCAGTAGGGCATTTTAAAACCCAGAGTTTTGACTGGTTGATTTAATAACATGTTTATAATGGCTGTGATGTTAGTGACATTCTAATGTAATCTTTGACTTTATGGTCTCAGGGCACCATTGAAAATGAGACCCTGGTCTCAACTGGGCTCCCTTGATTAAAGAAAAGTTAATACAAAATATACAGTAGATGTTAAGTGAAAACAATGAACATTTACCAGTCAGTATTTGTTTCAGTTTCATAAGCAGGGCATCTGTCCTACTAGCTAATCGCCCTTTGAGAGGCCACAGAGGCTTGGAGACCTTTGTCATCTGTCCTGCTAGCTAAACCTTTAAGAGACCACAGAGGATTGGGGACCTTCCTCATCTATCCTACTAGCTAAACCTTTAAGAGGCCACAGAGGCTTGGGGGCCTTCCTCATCTATCCTACTAACTAATAACCCGTTGAGAGGCCACAGAGGCTTGGAGACCTTCCCCATGTGTGCTATTAGCTAAACCTTTAAGAGGTCACAGAGGCTTGGGGGCCTTCTCCATCTGTCCTACTAGCTAAACCTTTAAGAGGTCACAGAGGCTTGGGGGCCTTCTCCATCTGCACCCAGGGACAGTAGGCAATTGAATGAGGTTATCTCCTTCACTATTATCCCCTGGATGTCTTTGGATTTGGATTTGAGGTTAATGTAGATAAGGCCTCCCAATCTGTGATATCTAGCCACAGTGGACTCGCTCAGGGATTACAAACACACTAACAACGGAGTGTGTGTGTGTCTTCCAAACGCTTGTATCTAACCACAATGGGGCAGCTCAGGGATTACACACAGATTAACAGTGGTAATCTGACACACAAACTCTGATTGGTCCGTGCTACTGTCCAATAAAGAGGTTTAGAGGGGTCAGAGCATGCAGATTTACAGAAAGAAACACATCCACACATACTGATTCACATACATACACATTACAGGCATGCATACACACATACACACACATACATATATATATACACATATATAAGAAGGGTGGCGGGTAGCCTAGTGGTTAAGAGCGTTGGGCCAGTAACTGAAAGGTCGCTGGTTCGAATCCCTGAGCCGACTAGGAAAAATATGTCGATGTGCCCTTGAGCAAGGCACTTAACCCTAATTGCTCCTGTAAGCTACTCTGGTAAAAGTGTTTGCTTAAATGTGAATGACTGCACACACTTATTATATTCATATATATACCCACTACATCACACAAACACACAGCCAGGAATGAATACACATGATAACAGTGAACATGTTTGCAATATAAATGCAGACACTGATACACTACTTGATCAGTGAAGGATAAACATACCACACATATTGCAAAATCCTTTCCTCTATCCCTCTATATCCTCCTCCTTTTTCTCTCTATCTCTGCTCTGAAAAAGAGGTGTGTGAAGAGATGGAAGGACTGGAGGGGTGTTGTTTTTGTGGAGATGTTTGGGAGGATGATTACTTGGGGATGGGGAGGGGGTAGAGGATGATTACTTGGGGATGGGGAGGGGGTAGAGGATGATTACTTGGGGATGGGGAGGGGGTAGAGGATGATTACTTGGGGATGGGGAGGGGGTAGAGGATGATTACTTGGGGATGGGGAGGGGGTAGAGGATGATTACTTGGGGATGGGGAGGGGGTAGAGGATGATTACTTGGGGATGGGGAGGGGGTAGAGGATGATTACTTGGGGATGGGGAGGGGGTAGAGGATGATTACTTGGGGATGGGGAGGGGGTAGAGGATGAAGACATAGGTTCTGACTAAGCATTGAGAGGTCCTTAACTACTGCTTTGATTGGCATCAACCCTCTCCCTAAACTCTGATGGACCTTATTGATGCGTGTGTGTGTGTGTCTACAAAGTGTGTGTTGGAACGAGTCTATGAAAGATAACAACACTTAAAGCTGGCAAAGGAAAGGAGAGGAAAATATTTTCCCATTTGGGATATATTTCTTCTATTTACATGCGTGACCAGGACAGCCAGGTCACCTGTGATACAAGTCAGTGTTCAATGTCCATCCATGTCTGAGGACGTCGGGAGATGACATGGAAACAGGCAACTAGGGGCAACAATGAGCACTGTTACCTTCAAGTCGGTTTCACATCTGCCTCTGATTCCAAAAGTTGCATGTTTGAATCCAGCGATGGAAAGTTGTTTTTGAGATATTTATTTCAAGCCTATCCCAAACCTTAACCCTTACCTTAACCATTCAGAGTTAATGCCTAACCTTAAGATTTTGGAGTTTCTTAATCCTAACCCTAAAAATGAAGAGTTAATGCCTAAACTTATCCTTAAACACTTTGAAATTTGACATTTGCAACAACTTCGAAATGTTACGTTAGTTGCAGCTAGTTGCAGCAGGAACCATGTGTTCTGTGGTTTTAAACTACCCTCTGCTTAGCCAGGCATTATGCTAGCGGCAGGCAGGCGGTTGTGTGGTGGTGGTGGTAAGGGTCAGTGTTTACCCAGAGGCCAGGAGGACAATAGCAGGCCTGGGTCTGGACTGGTGGAGGCCTAGCCGTCCTGACCCCCCTATTCTCTGAGTACGCAGTGCAGAGCTGGAGTAACAGATGGCCTAGCTGGCCTGTTAAATCTGTTACCTTTCTGTGTGATGTACAATATGTCCTCTCTTCTACGACTGGCTGCGGGGACACAGCATCTGTCCATCCCTCACAGACTGGGTTGAAGTGGAAGAGCAGAACACACACCCACGCATACACACACATTTAAAAATGGTGGCGATAGAGTCCTGGTGCACCTGCTAAAAACAACATCAAATAGGCCTAATGTTTCAACAGCTTTAGCCTGGTAACCCTATTGCTTCTACTTTAAATAGCTGATCATCTACATAGAAAAAGCAACCATACCGCTCCGTGCAGAATAACGATCTGGCATTGCATAACCTGTACCATCCTCACTCTGGATTCATCCTCTCTTCCTCATGCTGAGTGAAATGTACACTTGGTGAATCCAAAAATACAACGGAAAAAACCTTGTGACAATTTACCAGAAGCAAATTTTTTCTCTGAATGCTATGCTCCTTGAGACAGTGATCAAGCATGGATAAGATGTTAGATGTTATGTAAATATATGAACCATGTGGTGATACCTAACCAGCTACTGTACACCAGCCACATTCCTTTATCTGAGACAATGTACTACTAAACCTCAGCCACATTCCTTTAGCTGAGACAATGTACTACTAAACCTCAGCCACATTCCTTTATCTGAGACAATGTACTACTACACCCCAGCCACATTCCTTTATCTGAGACAATGTACTACTAAACCTCAGCCACATTCCTTTATCTGAGACAATGTACTACTAAACCTCAGCCACATTCCTTTATCTGAGACAATGTACTACTTAACCTCAGCCACATTCCTGTATCTGAGACAATGTACTACTTAACCTCAGCCACATTCCTTTAGCTGAGACAATGTACTACTAAACCCCAGCCACATTCCTTTATCTAAGACAATGTACTACTAAACCTCAGCCACATTTCTTTATCTGAGACAATGTACTACTTAACCTCAGCCACATTCCTTTAGCTGAGACAATGTACTACTAAACCTCAGCCACATTCCTTTAGCTGAGACAATGTACTACTAAACCCCAGCCACATTCCTTTATCTAAGACAATGTACTACTAAACCTCAGCCACATTCCTTTATCTGAGACAATGTACTACTAAACCTCAGCCACATTCCTTTAGCTGAGACAATGTACTACTAAACCTCAGCCACATTCCTTTATCTGAGACAATGTACTACTTAACCTCAGCCACATTCCTTTATCTGAGACAATGTACTACTAAACCTCAGCCACATTCCTTTATCTGAGACAATGTACTACTTAACCTCAGCCACATTCCTTTAGCTGAGACAATGTACTACTAAACACCAGCATTAGAAGAGTTTGTGGTTGGTGTCTGTCTGTCTCAAAGTAACTATCCCCCTCCTCCCTCACGGAAACTACCACCCCCTGGTGTGATTTATCATCGTGACGACCGGGCGAAGGCCTTTAGATGGCGATTGGGCTGAATTGTGGTAATTTGCATGTCCAACGTGTGTGTATCTGTCTACAGGCATTGATTTATTACAACTACAGAGGTTAATGACAGTTCTGCTCATTGCTGCTTGTTCTTTCCACTGTAATGTGGTTATAAGGAGTCATTGCCGGGACCCTGTGGCTTTCTCTCCCTCCCTCCCTCCCTCCCTCCCTCCCTCCCTCCCTCCCTCCCTTCCACCCTCCCTCCCTCCCTTCATCCCACCCTCCCACCCTCCCTCCCTTCATCCCTCCCTTCATCCCTCCCTCCCTCCCTCCCTCCCTCCCTAGCTCCTTCCCTAGCTCCCTCCCTCCCTCCCTTCATCCATCCCTCCCTCCCTCCCACCCTCCCTCCCTTCATCCATCCATCCCTCCCTCCCTCCCTCCATCCATCCATCCTCCATCCAAACCCAGTGGGCTGTCATTTATTTTCACTTTATATTCTCCGCTAGACTAATTATCTTTAGGAACAGCCTGTGTAAGATGAATGACTAAAACAAAGTCCATCTCATTGGATTCATGTAGCACCTAGTTACACAGAGAAATGTTTTGATTCATCTTGTTGTATGTATTGTATAGATATTATGTATTGTGTGTTCATGTTCACAGGGCTCCCTTGAAAATGAGACCCTGGTCTCAATGGTGATTCACCATGTAAAAATAAAAGTATATACAGTACCAGTCAAAAGTTTGGACACAGCCACTCATTCAAGGGTTTTTCTTTATTTTAACAATTTTCTTACATTGTAGAATATTAGTGAAGACATCAAAACTATTACATAGCACATATGGAGTCATGCAGTACCCAAAAAAGTGTTAAACAAATCAAAATATATTTTAGATTTTAGATTCTTCAGGCTGTATCACATCCGGCCGTGATTGGGAGTCCCATAGGGCGGCGCACAATTGGCCCAACGTCGTCCGGGGTAGGCCGTCATTGTAAATAAGAATTTGTTCTTAATTGATTTCCTAGATAAGTAAAGGTAAAATAAAACTTTTTTTTTTAAATGACATCTTTGCACACTCTTGCCATTCTCTCAACCAGCTTCCCCTGGAATGCTTTTCCAACAGTCTTGAAGGAGTTCCCACATATGCTGAGCACTGCTTTTCCTTCACTCTGTGATCCAACTCATCCCAAACCACATCAATTGGGTTGAGATCAGGTGATTGTGGAGGCCAGGTCATCTGATGCAACACTCCATCACTCTTCTTCTTGGTCAAATAGCCCTTACACAGCCTGGAGGTGTGTTGGGTCATTGTCCTGTTGAAAACAAATTATAGTCCCACTAAGCACAAACCAGATGAGATGGCAAATTGCTGCAAAATGCTGAGGAAGCCATGCTGCTTAAGTGTTCCTTTTTTATTTATTTATTTATTTAACCTTTATTTAACCAGGTAGGCAAATTGAGAACACGTTCTCATTTACAATTGCGACCTGGCCAAGATAAAGCAAAGCAGTTCGACACATACAACAACACATAGTTACACATGGAGTAAAAACAAACATATAGTCAATAATACAGTGAAAAAAAATAAGTCTATATACAATGTGAGCAAGTGAGGTGAGATAAGGGAGGTGAAGGCAAACAGATATATGTATAAATAAATAAAAATATAAAAAGGCCATGGAGGCGAAGTGAGTACAACACAGCAAGTAAAATAAAAACTAAAAAAAAAAAAAACACTGGAATGGTTGGTTTGCATTGGAAGAAAGTGCAAAGTAGAGACAGAAATAATGGGGTGCAAAGGAGCAAAATAAATTCATAAATAAATACAGTAGGTAAAGAGGTAGTTGTTTGGGCTAAATTGTAGATGGGTTATGTACAGGTGCAGTAATATATGAGCTGCTCTGACAGCTGGTGCTTAAAGCTAGTGAGGGAGATAGGTGTTTCCAGTTTCAGAGATTTTTGTAGTTCGTTCCAGTCATTGGCAGCAGAGAACTGGAAGGAGAGGCGTCCAAAGGAAGAATTGGTTTTGGGGGTGACTAGAGAGATATACCTGCTGGAGCGCGTGCTACAGGTAGGTGCTGCTATGGTGACCAGCGAGCTGAGATAAGGGGGGACTTTACCTAGCAGGGTCTTGTAGATGACCTGGAACCAGTGGGTTTGGCGACGAGTATGAAGCGAGGGCCAGCCAACGAGAGTGTACAGGTCGCAGTGGTGGGTAGTATATGGGGCTTTGGTGACAAAACGGATGGCACTGTGATAGACTGCATCCAATTTATTGAGTAGGGTTTTGGAGGCTATTTTGTAAATGACATCACCGAAGTCGAGGATTGGTAGGATGGTCAGTTTTACAAGGGTATGTTTGGCAGCATGAGTAAAGGATGCTTTGTTGCGGAATAGGAAGCCAATTCTAGATTTGACTTTGGATTTGAGATGTTTGATGTGGGTCTGGAAGGAGAGTTTACAGTCTAACCAGACACCTAGGTATTTGTAGTTGTCCACATATTCTAAGTCAGAGCCGTCCAAAGTAGTGATGTTGGACAGGCGGGCAGGAGCAGGCAGCGATCGGTTGAAGAGCATGCATTTGGTTTTACTTGTATTTAAGAGCAGTTGGAGGCCACGGAAGGAGAGTTGTATGGCATTGAAGCTCGCCTGGAGGGTTGTTAACACAGTGTCAAAAGAAGGGCCAGAAGTATACAGAATAGTGTCGTCTGCGTAGAGGTGGATCAGAGAATCACCAGCAGCAAGAGCGACATCATTGATGTAAACAGAGAAGAGAGTCGGTCCAAGAATTGAACCCTGTGGCACCCCCATAGAGACTGCCAGAGGCCCGGACAACAGACCCTCCGATTTGACACACTGAACTCTATCAGAGAAGTAGTTGGTGAACCAGGCGAGGCAATCATTAGAGAAACCAAGGCTGTCGAGTCTGCCAATGAGGATGTGGTGATTGACAGAGTCAAAAGCCTTGGCCAGGTCAATGAATACGGCTGCACAGTATTGTTTCCTATCGATGGCGGTTACGATATCGTTTATGACCTTGAGCGTGGCTGAGGTGCACCCATGACCAGCTCTGAAACCAGATTGCATAGCGGAGAAGGTGTGGTGTGATTCGAAATGGTCGGTAATCTGTTTGTTGACTTGGCTTTCGAAGACCTTAGAAAGGCAGGGTAGGATAGATATAGGTCTGTAGCAGTTAGGGTCAAGGGTGTCCCCCCCTTTGAAGAGGGGGATAACCGCAGCTGCTTTCCAATCTTTGGGGATCTCAGACGACACGAAAGAGAGGTTGAAGAGGCTAGTAATAGGGGTGGCAACAATTTCAGCAGATAGTTTTAGAAAGAAAGGGTCCAGATTATCTAGCCCGGCTGATTTGTAAGGGTCCAGATTTTGCAGCTCATTAAGAACATCAGCTGACTGTATTTGGGAGAAAGAGAAATGGGGAAGGCTTGGGCGAGTAGCAGAGGGGAGGGCAGTGCTGTTGTCCGGGGTAGGGGTAGCCAGGTGGAAAGCATGGCCAGCCGTAGAAAAATGCTTATTGAAATTCTCAATTATAGTGGATTTGTCGGTGGTGACAGTGTTTCCTATCTTCAGAGCGGTTGGAAGCTGGGAGGAGGTGTTCTTATTCTCCATGGACTTTACGGTGTCCCAGAACTTTTTTGAATTTGTGTTGCAGGAAGCAAATTTCTGCTTGAAAAAGCTAGCCTTGGCTGTTCTAACTGCCTGTGTATATTGGTTTCTGGCTTCCCTGAAAAGTTGCATATCACGGGGGCTGTTCGATGCTAATGCAGAACGCCATGGGATGTTTTTCTGTTGGTTAAGGGCAGTCAGGTCAGGAGAGAACCAAGGGCTATATCTGTTCCTGGTTCTAAATTTCTTGAATGGGGCATGCTTATTCAAGATGGTGAGGAAGGCATTTTTTTAAAATGACCAGGCATCCTCTACTGACGGGATGAGATCAATATCCTTCCAGGATACCCCGGCCAGGTCGATTAGGAAGGCCTGCTCGCTGAAGTGTTTCAGGGAGCGTTTGACAGTGATGAGTGGAGGTCGTTTGACCGCTGACCCATTACGGATGCAGGCAATGAGGCAGTGATCGCTGAGATCTTGGTTGAAAACAGCAGAGGTGTATTTGGAGGGCAAGTTTGTTAGGATGATATCTATGAGGGTACCCGTGTTTACGGAATTGGGGTGGTACCTGGTAGGTTCATTGATAATTTGTGTGAGATTGAGGGCATCAAGCTTAGATTGTAGGGTGGCTGGGGTGTTGAGCATGTTCAAATTTAGGTCGCCTAGCAGCACGAGCTCTGAAGATAGATGGGGGGCAATCAGTTCACATATAGTGTCCAGAGCACAGCTGGGAGCAGAGGGTGGTCTATAGCAGGCGGCAACGGTGAGAGACTTGTTTTTAGAGAGGTGGATTTTTAAAAGTAGAAGTTCAAATTGTTTGGGAACAGACCTGGATAGTATAACAGAACTCTGCAGGCAGTCTTTGCAGTAGATTGCAACACCGCCCCCTTTGGCCGTTCTATCTTGTCTGAAAATATTGTAATTGGGGATAAAAATGTCTGAATTTTTGGTGGTCTTTCTAAGCCAGGATTCAGACACGGCTAAAACATCCGGGTTGGTAGAGTGTGCTAAAGCAGTGAACAAAACAAACTTAGGGAGGAGGCTTCTAATGTTAACATGCATGAAGCCAAGGCTATTACGATTACAGAAGTCATCAAAAGAGAGCGCCTGGGGAATAGGAGTGGAGCCAGGTACTGCAGGGCCTGGATTCACCTCTACATCACCAGAGGAACAGAGGAGAAGTACGATAAGGGTACGGCTAAAAGCTATGAGAATTGGTCGCCTAGAGCTACTAGAGCAGAGAGTAAAAGGAAGTTTCTGGGGGCGAAAAAATAGTTTAATGGAATAATGTACAGACAAAGGTATGGTAGGATGTGAATACAGTGGAGGTAAACCTAGGTATTGAGTGATGATGAGAGAGATCTTGTCTCTAGAAACATCATTGAAACCAGGTGATGTCATCGCATATGTGGGTGGTGGAACTGAGAGGTTGGATATGGTATAGAGAGCAGGGCTAGAATCTCTACAGTGAAATAAGCCAATAAACACTAACCAGAACAGCAATGGACAAGGCATATTTACATTAAGGAGAGGCATGCTTAATCGAGTGATCAATAAGGGTCCAGTGAGTAGAGGTTGGTTGGGGTCGTGGCGATCCAGACAGCTGGCCGGGTATATGGCTATCGGTAGCAGCATAAGATGGAGGTCTGTTTGTAGATACCTCGTGCGTTTCCGTCGGTAGGTTCCGTGTAGTGGGGTTTTGTTCAGATAGCAGCCTATAAGACAGCTAACGATTAGCGGGCCTCAGATGAGCGTTCAGGTAACGTCGGGACGGAGGTGCCGGTTGGATAAATCCCTCGGGCAGATAACGTCGGCAGTCAGTCGTGAAGGCCCGGTGGGGTTCCGTATCTGCAGCAGCAACAAAAGAAACGGGTCCGGATGGTGATGGAACTCCTCAGCTGGCTAGCTCTAGCATGATTTGAGTTTGCTCCGGGGTCGACGTAAGCCAATAGTCACACGGTATGCAGCTAGCTAGTTGCGAAATCAAGGTGCAAGTGTCCAGAGCCTGCGGTTGGAATCCGGGGAAACTGAGAGAAAAAAAGTCCCGGAATGCTCCGGTCCGAGTCGCGTTGCACAAAAGTGCCGGTAGATTATCGAGCTAAAGGAATAGCTGATGACCGCAAAACGTGGGCAGCTGAAACACCAACGCTAGCCAGCAAACCGGCTAATTTCGAGGCAGCTACAGATTAGCTTCTGGCTAGCTATCGGAGTAGCTTCTGGTTAGCTTTCAGGCTAGCTTCTGAATTAGCCCCTGGCTATCTTCCACGATGGATTTTCAGATTGAGGCAAATAATACTTATTGTAATTGGTGAAGCGGGTTGCAGGAAAGCTTTTGCAGGAAAGCTTTTGTAGTTGAGTTCTTGGATAATAAAATAAATTAAAGATATGTGAAGAAAAGGTGTAAATATATATATATACAGGACACGACACGACAATACGGAAAAAGACGTCTGAACTGCTAAGCCACCTTGGAACCATCCTTGAACTCTAAATAAATCAAAGACAGTGTCACCAGCAAAGCACCCCCACATCATCACACCTCCTCCTCCATGCTTCACAGTGGGAACCACACATACGGAGATCATCCGTTCACCTACTCTGCGTCTCACAAAGACACGGCGGATGGAACCAAAAATCTCAAATTTGGACTTATTAGATCAGACCAAAGGACAGATTTGCACCGGTCTAATGTCCATTGCTAATGTCCTCATGAGAGCCAATGTCATCATAGTGCTTGATGGTTTTTGAGACTGCACTTGAAGAAACATTCAAAGTTCTTGAAATGTTCTGCATTGACTGACATTGATGTAAAACAGTAATGCTGGACTGTTGTTTGTCTTTGCTTATTTGAGCTGTTCTTGCCATAATATGGACTTGGTCTTTTACCAAATAGGGCTGTCTTCTGTATACCACCCCTACATTGTCACAACACAACTGATTGGCTCAAACACATCAAGAAGGAAAGAATTTCCCCAAATAAATTTTTAACAAGGCACACCTGTTAATTGAAATGTATTCCAAGTGACTACCTCATGAAGCTGGTTGAGAGAAGGCCAGAGTGTGCAAAGCTGTCATCAAGGCAAAGGGTGGCTACTTTGAAGAATCTCAAATATAAAGTATATTTTGATTTGTTTAACACTTTTTTGGTTACTACATGATTCTATATGTGTTATTTCTTAGTCTTTCTCCAAACCCTTGAATGAGTAGGTGTGTTCAAACTTTTGACTGGTACTATATATATATATATATTTAAATGGGTAAATCTTAGGATATGGTTAGATAAAATGCATATAGGCATGCACGCACATGAACCCCCCCCCCCCCCCCCCCCCACACACACACACACACACACACACACACAGACAGACTTAGAAGCACTTCAGAAGGAACACACTATACAGAAAACATATTCTTTATTTCCACACTATCCTTCATTTACAGAAAATATCCTCCACTTGACAACTGAAAGAGCTGTCTGAATATTCTCCACAGCAGAACTGTGACAAAGTCATCTAGCCTAATGTCAAGAGAGGATAATGTCCAACGTATTTACAAAACACCCATGGTATGTGTCATTCAAATCAGTTTTGCCATGTCTTTTTGAAGTTGTCTGTTTATGCTACTAAAGCATTGCCAAAGAGAATTCACTAGTACTGCGCCTCTCAGCTGGGTATTGCATTTTCTGCTTTTATCAAATGGAAAAAGATCAGTTTTTCTTCTCTTCCAAGAAAACTTTCATGAATTTGAAATATTCTGACTGATTTTAAGAAGCGTGAAAGGGCTTCTTTCTCTGTCCCCATCTCTCTCTCCATCTCTCTTGTGCACCCTCTCATGCACCCTCTTTCTCCCTCTCTCCTCCTTTTTATCATTTCCATCACATGTTCAATGAAATACGAAAGTTTACAGAAATGACTTTGAAGCCCAATGTGTGTAAGATTAACAGAGAACAGAGAGAAGGAATGTACTCCAGAGAACCCCCCCCCCTCTCTCTCTCTCTCTCTCTCTCTCTCCCTCCCTCTTGTAGAGTTATACTCACTCATTTTCCAAAACATGGTACATTTCTATTGAAATCTGTGTTTTGATCAAAAATGAAGAGAGACAGTAAAATACAATAATAGAAGATGGAGAGCTAGGGCAGAATGACAGAGAGAGGGAGAGGGAGACAGCGACAGAGAGAGTAAGTGAGAAAAAGAGAGGGAGAGAGGGAGAGGGAGAGGGAGAGGGAGACAAAGGAAGAGAGAGTAAGTGAGAGGGAGAGGGAGACAGAGGAAGAGAGAGTAAGTGAGAGAAAGAGAGAGAGCGAGGGAGAAAGGGAGATAGGGGGGAGCGAGAGAGAGAGAGAGAGGGGGAGAGAGGTAGAGGGAGGGAGGGAGGGAGGGAGGGAAGGAGGGAGGGAGGGAGGGAGGGAGGGAGGGAGGGAGGGAGGGAGGGAGGGAGGGTTGGTTAGCAGGCTCTAATGCAGTAGTAGGAGTGGTTGGCATGCTGTAGGATAGTAAAGGACTTACACACCATCTGTCACAAACTGCAGTGCTAGTGCAGGGCCTGGAACCTACCGCACCCAAATCACACTGGGAAGTAATACTATTATATAGGACGAGGACACTTTCATACCAAATAAATAGAGAATATATTATTTGATATACAGTTGAAGTCGGAAGTTTACATGCACTTAGGTTGGAGTCATTAAAACTTGTTTTTCAACCACTCCACAAATTTCTTGTTAACAAACTATAGTTTTGGCAAGTCAGTTAGGACATCTACTTTGTGCATGACACAAGTAATTTTTCCAACAATTGTTTACAGACAGATTATTTCACTTATAATTCACAATTCCATTGGCTCAGAAGTGTACATACACTAAGTTGATTGTGCCTTTAAACAGCTTGGAAAATTCCAGAAAATTATGTCATGGCTTTAGAAGCTTCTTCAAATGACATAATTTGAGTCAATTGGAGGTGTACCTGTGGATGTATTTCAAGGTCTACCTTCAAACTCAGTGCCTCTTTGCTTGACATCATGGAAAAAACAAAAGAAATCAGCCAAGACCTCAGAATTTTTTGGGGACCCCCACAAGTCTGGTTCATCTTTGGGAGCAATTTCCAAATGCCTGAAGGTACCACGTTCATCTGTACAAACAATAGTACACAAGTATAAACACCATGGGACCACGCAGCCGTCATACCGCTCAGGAAGGAGACGCGTTCTGTCTCCTAGAGATGAATGTACTTTTGTGCGAAAAGTGCAAATCAATCCCAAAACAACAGCAAAGGACCTTGTGAAGATGGTGGTGGAAACAGGTACAAAGGTATCTATATCCACAGTAAAACGAGTCCTATATCGACATAACCTGAAAGGCCGCTCATCAAGGAAGAAGCCACTGCTCCAAAACCACCATAAAATAGCCAGACTACGGTTTACCATTGCACATGAGGACAAAGATCGTACTTTTTGGAGAAATGCCCTCTGGTCTGATGAAACAAAAATAGAACTGTTTGGCCATAATGACCATCGTTATGTTTGGAGGGAAAAAGGGGTATGCTTGCAAGCCGAAGAACACCATCCCAACCATGAAGCACGGGGGTGGCAGCATCATGTTGTGGGGGTGCTTTGCTGCAGGAGGGACTGGTGCACTTCACAAATAGATGGCATCATGAAGTAGAGAAATTTGTGGATATATTGAAGCAACATCATTCCAAATGGACAATGACCCCAAGCATACTTCCAAAGTTGTGGCAAAATGGCTTAAAGACAGCAAAGTCAAGGTATTGGAGTGGCCATCACAAAGCCCTGACCTCAATACTATAGAACATTTGTGGGCCGAACTGAAAAAGTGTGTGCGAGCAAGGAGGCCTACAAACCTGACTCAGTTACGCCAGCTCTGTCAGGAGGAATGGGCCAAAATTCACCCAACTTATTGTGGGAAGTTTGTGGAAGGCCACCCAAAACATTTGACCCAAGTTAAACAATTAAAAGGCAATGCCACCAAATACTAATTGAGTGTATGTAAACTTCTGACCCACTGGGAATGTGATGAAAGAAATAAAAGCTGAAATAAATCCTTCTCTCTACTATTATTCTGACATTTCACATTCTTAAAATAAATTGGTGATCCTAACTGACCTAAAACAGGGAATTTTTACTAGGGTTAAATGTCAGGAATTGTGAAAACTGAGTTTGAATGTATTTGGCTAAGGTGTATGTAAACTTCTGACTTTAACTGTATATACACTGCTCAAAAAATAAAGGGAACACTAAAATAACACATCCTAGATCTGAATGAATGAAATATTTTTATTAAATACTTTTTTCTTTACATAGTTGAATGTGCTGACAACAAAATCACACAAAAATTATCAATGGAAATCAAATTTATCAACCCATTGAGGTCTAGATTTGGAGTCACACTCAAAATTAAAGTGGAAAACCACACTACAGGCTGATCCAACTTTGATGTAATGTCCTTTAAACAAGTCAAACTGAGGCTCAGTAGTGTGTGTGGCCTCCACGTGCCTGTATGACCTCCCTACAACGCCTGGGCATGCTCCTGATGAGGTGGCGGATGGTCTCCTGAGGGATCTCCTCCCAGACCTGGACTAAAGCATCCGCCAACTCCTGGACAGTCTGTGGTGCAACGTGGCGTTGGTGGATGGAGCGAGACATGATGTCCCAGATGTGCTCAATTGGATTCAGGTCTAGGGAACGGGTGGGCCAGTCCATAGCATCAATGCCTTCCTCTTGCAGGAACTGCTGACACACTCCAGCCACATGAGGTCTAGCATTGTCTTGATTAGGAGGAACCCAGGGCCAACCGCACCAGCATGTGGTCTCACAAGGGGTCTGAGGATCTCATCTCGGTACCTAATGGCAGTCAGGCTACCTCTGGCGAGCACATGGAGGGCTGTGCGGCCCCCCAAAGAAATGCCACCCCACACCATGACTGACCCACCGCCAAACCGGTCATGCTGGAGGATGTTGCAGGCAGCAGAACGTTCTCCACGGCGTCTCCAGACTCTGTCACGTCTGTCACATGTGCTCATGTGCTCAGTGTGAACCTGCTTTCATCTGTGAAGAGCACAGGGCGCTAGTGGCGAATTTGCCAATCTTGGTGTTCTCTGGCAAATGCCAAACGTCCTGCACGGTGTTGGGCTGTAAGCACAACCCCCACCTGTGGACGTCGGGCCCTCATACCACCCTCATGGAGTCTGTTTCTGACCGTTTGAGCAGACACATGCACATTTGTGGCCTGCTGGAGGTCATTTTGCAGGGCTCTGGCAGTGCTCCTCCTGCTCCTCCTTGCACAAAGGCGGAGGTAGCGGTCCTGCTGCTGGGTTGTTGCCCTCCTACGGCCTCCTCCACGTCTCCTGATGTACTGGCCTGTCTCCTGGTAGCGCCTCCATTCTCTGGACACTACGCTGACAGACACAGCAATCCTTCTTGCCACAGCTCGCATTGATGTGCCATCCTGGATGAGCTGCACTACCTGAGCCACTTGTGTGGGTTGTAGACTCCCTCTCATGCTACCACTAGAGTGAAAGCACCGCCAGCATTCAAAAGTGACCAAAACATCAGCCAGGAAGCATAGAAACTGAGAAGTGGTCTGTGGTCACCACCTGCAGAACCACTCCTTTATTGGGGGTGTCTTGCTAATTGCCTATAATTTCCACCTTTTGTCTATTCCATTTGCACAACAGCATGTGAAATTTATTGTCAATCAGTGTTGCTTCCTAAGTGGACAGTTTGATTTCACAGAAGTGTGATTGACTTGGAGTTACATTGTGTTGTTTAAGTGTTCCCTTTATTTTTTTGAGCAGTGTATATATATATATATATATATATATATATATATATATATATATATATATATATATATATATATATATATATATATATATATATATATATATATATATATGAATGTAAAGCAATAATAAAAGGATGTGAACATTTACATCAAGGGAATCCTGGAGAATTTGCTGCAATCTGAACAGTTCTCATTTAAAATAAATGACCATTGATGTTTGGATGCTTGATATCAGTTGGAAAATGTCACAAAGCAGATTGTCAAAGAAAACAAGCACAACAATAAAAAGATAATTCAACATTTGAACATGTCAAGAATGTTCTATTGAAAAGGCCTCAGTAAAAGAGAATAAAAGCCATTGTATTATTGCATACCTGAGAGAGAACAGCTGACCAGAGACTTCCTTCCAGTCACTGCACAACAAATGCACAGTCAGAAATACACATTTGTACCTAATGCATTGAGAAAGATATAGCGGGGAACAAATGGATGAAATTTTACGTTTTGAGAAAGATCACATTTCTTCTGCTTCTCATCTCTGAGACCGACATTTGAAGGAATATGCTCTAAAGTCCACGGCATATCTAGAGCTCATATTAAAGTCTCCCATCCATTTCTAGAACAAACATCTAGTGATGATTTTTCTAAAATGACTGAAAAAAAAGAAGACATTTACATAATTTTTGGTGTCTGTTTGCATATCCATTATTTTATTGCGGTTTCTGTTTTTGATTGATTACTGCAGCGTTTCATGTGTCAATGTGTTTGGGGGTTTCTTGGCTGGGGGTGTAAATTGTGGGGTTAGGGTCTGTCATGCTGTGTTGTTAGTCTTTGTTGAATAATCAGCTGCCTTCTGTTGGGGTCAAGGTTGGTTAAGGTCAGGGGTCACCAACAACAGCGGGTGTCTTATAAGGCAAGGTGGTGTGTCTGCCACGTCTGCCTGCTACATCACAGTCTCATACACACACACACACACACACACACACACACACACACACACACACACACACACACACACACACACACACACACACACACACACACACACACACACACACACACACACACACACACACACACACACACACCCACCCAACCCCCTATCCGGCTGGTGCAGACTGACATCTTAGGATGGATAGCTCATGTTTAAACTGACTCACTAATACATGTCATCTCCATAAGAAAACTACCCCCACTGCAGGGGGCTGGCTGTGCTGTCTGGTCCTACTCATAGTAATATCTAATGATGAGGAAAAGACGGTTGTTTTCCCCACACCTGCCCTCCCTCCCCCTCCCTCTGTTTATCCCTTCATCCCTCTCTCTTATCCCTCTCTCATCACCCGCACTCTTCTCCCTACCCCCTCCTTCTAAACCCAGTCTGGGAGACTGGGGGATTTGGGGGTGAACAGGGTTGTCTGAGTGTGTGGCGCGTGCCAAGCAGCAGCTGCTGATCCCCCCCCCCCCTTAACACACACACACACACACACACACACACACACACACACACACACACACACACACACACACACACACACACACACACACACACACACACACACACACACACATACTGACAAACACATACACACAGTGACACACACATACTGCCTGGCTGAGAGGAACAGTCAGGTGAAAATTAAGGTCATAAGGTGTTCTGCTGTAATCCTTGCCCTGCATCCAAGGACAGGTTGGCCTCCCAGGGATTGACCCAGGACCAAGACAGCCAGAGGAATATATGAAGTGTGAAGAAATTGAGACAGGAGATGGGACAGAGGATGTAAAGGGCTTGTGTAGTCTGTGTATACTGTCTTCCATGCTGATGGGCTGATGATCAGATATGCTTTCACCTCAGGTTTCTATTCTATTACCTTCACCCGTCGATCCTTGTTTACCATAATTCAACCCTGTCTTGTAAAATAATAAAGAGGACACGTGTGAGAGGGAAGTGTGTGCATGTGTGTGTGTTTGTGTGTGTGTGCGTGTGTGAGCGTGTTTGTGAGTGTGAGTGTGTGTGTTTTATTACGTTTGCAATCTGCTCAGACCCCAACCAAGGAGCATCAAAAGTCATGCTATAAATTCTCAGACAACACAAAGATTCATTGATGCCCTTCCAGACTCCCTCTGCCTACCCAAGGACGTCAGAGGACAAAAATCAGTTAACCACCTGAGGAACTCAATTTAACCATGCGCAATACCCTAGATGCAGTTGCACCCCTAAAAACTAAAAACATTTGTCATAAGAAACTAGCTCCCTGGTAAACAGAAAATACCCGAGCTCTGAAGCAAGCTTCCAGAAAATTGGAACGGAAATGGCGCCACACCAAACTGGAAGTCTTCCGACTAGCTTGGAAAGACAGTACCGCGTAGTACCGAAGAGCCCTCACTGCTACTCAATCCTCCTATTTTTCCAACTTAATTGAGGAAAATAAGAACAATTCAAAAAAAAAAATTATACTGTTGCAAAGCTAACTAAAAAGCAGCATTCCCCAAGTGAGGATGGCTTTCACTTCAACAGTAATAAATTCATTAACTTCTTTGAGGAAAAGATCATGATCATTAGAAAGAAAATTACGGACTCCTCTTTAAATCTGCGTATTCCTCCAAAGCTCAGCTGTCCTGAGTCTGTACAACTCTGCCAGGACCTAGGATCAAGAGAGACACTCAAGTGTTTTAGTACTATATCTCTTGACACAATGATGAAAATAATCATGGCCTCTAAACCTTCAAGCTGCATACTGGACCCTATTCCAACTAAACTGCTGAAAGAGCTGCTTCCTGTGCTTGGCCCTCCTATGTTGAACATAATAAATGGCTCTCCATCCACCGGATGTGTACCAAACTCACTAAAAGTGGCAGTAATAAAGCCTCTCTTGAAAAGCCAAACCTTGACCCAGAAAATATAAAAAACTATCGGGCCTATATCAAATCTTCCATTCCTCTCAAAAAATTTTGAAAAAGCTGTTGCGCAGCAACTCACTGCCTTCCTGAAGACAAAACAATGTATACGAAATGCTTCAGTCTGGTTTTAGACCCCATCATAGCACTGAGACTGCACTTGTGAAGGTGGTAAATTACCTTTTAATGGTGTCAGACCGAGGCTCTGCATCTGTCCTCGTGTTCCGAGACCTTACTGCTGCCTTTGATTACATCGATCCCCTCATTCTTTTGGAGAGATTGATACCCAAATTGGTCTACACGGACAAGTTCTGGCCTGGTTTAGATCTTATCTGTTTGGAAAGATATCAGTTTGTCTCTGTGAATGGTTTGTCCTCTGACAAATCAACTGTACATTTCGGTGTTCCTCAAGGTTCCGTTTTAGGACCACTATTGTTTTCACTATATATTTTACCTCTTGGGGATGTCATTCGAAAACATAATGTTAACTTTCACTGCTATGCGGATGACACACAGCTGTACATTTCAATGAAACATGGTGAAGCCCCAAAATTGCCCTCGCTAGAAGCCTGTGTTTCAGACATAAGGAAGTGGATGGCTGCAAACTTTCTACTTTTAAACTCGGACAAAACAGAGATGCTTGTTCTAGGTCTCAAGAAACAAAGAGATCTGTTGAATCTGACAAATAATCTTGATGGTTGTAAAGTCGTCTCAAATAAAACTGTGAAGGACCTCGGCGTTACTCTTGACCCTGATCTCTCTTTTGACGAACATATCAAGACTGTTTCAATGACAGCTTTTTTCCATCTACGTAACATTGCAAAAATCAGAAACTTTCTGTCCAAAAATGATGCAGAAAAATTAATCCATGCTTTTGTTATTTCTAGGTTAGACTACTGCAATGCTCTACTTTCCGGCTACCCGGATAAAGCACCAAATAAACTTCAGCTAGTGCTAAATACGGCTGCTAGAATCCTGACTATAACCAAAACATTTGATTATATTACTCCGGTGCTAGTCTCCCTACACTGGCTTCTTGTTAAGGCATGGGCTGATTTCAAGGTTTTACTGCTAACCTACAAAGCATTACATGGGCTTGCTCCTATCTATCTTTCCGATTTGGTCCTGCCGTACATACCCACACGTACGCTACCGTCACAAGACGCAGGCCTCCTAATTGTCCCTAGAATTTCTAAGCAAACAGCTGGAGGCAGGGCTTTCTCCTATAGAGCTCCATTTTAATGGAATGGTCTGCCTACCCATGTGAGAGACGCAGACTCGGTCTCAACTTTTAAGTCTTTACTGAAGACTCATCTCTTCAGTGGGTCATATGATTGAGTGTAGTCTGGCCCAGGAGTGTGAAGGTGAACGGCAACGAACCTCCCTTGCTGTCTCTGCCTGGCCGGTTCCCCTCTCTCCACTGGGATTCTCTGCCTCTAACCCTATTACAGGGGTTGAGTCACTGGCTTACTGGTGCTCTTTCATGCCATCCCTAGGAGGGGTGCGTCACTTGAGTGGGTTGAGTTCTTGACGTGATCTTCCTGTCTGGGTTGGCGCCCCCCTTGGGTTGTGCGGTGGCGGAGATCTTTGTGGGCTATACTCAGCCTTGTATCAGGATGGTAAGTTGGTGGTTGAAGATATCCCTCTAGTGGTGTGGGGGCTGTGCTTTGGCAAAGTGGGTGGGGTTATATCCTTCCTGTTTGGCCCTGTCCGGGGGTATCATCGGATGTGGCCACAGTGTCTCCTGACCCCTCCTGTCTCAGCCTCCAGTATTTATGCTGCAGTAGTTTATGTGTCGGGGGGGCTAGGGTCAGTTTGTTATATCTGGAGTACTTCTCCTGTCTTATCCAGTGTCCTGTGTGAATTTAAGTATGCTCTCTCTAATTCTCTCTTTCTCTCTTTCTTTCTCTCTCTCGGAGGACCTGAGCCCTAGGACCATGCCTCAGGAATACCTGGCATGATGACTCCTTGCTGTCCCCAGTCCACCTGGCCGTGCTGCTGCTCCAGTTTCAACTGTTCTGCCTGTGCTATGGAACCCTGACCTGTTCACCGGACGTGCTACCTGTCCCAGACCTGCTGTTTTCAACTCTCTAGAGACCGCAGGAGCGGTAGAGATAGTCTTAATGATCGGCTATGGAAAGCCAACTGACATTTACTCCTGAGGTGCTGACTTGCTGCACCCTCGACAACTACTGTGATTATTATTATTTGACCATTATTTGATCATTTATGAACATTTGAACATCTTGGCCATGTTCTGTTATCCTGTCTAGGATGAGGGTGCCGCTAGCGGCACTCCCCCCCCCACCCCCACTGAAAAGGCAGAGCGCGAAATTAAAAAAAAATTTTTTTTTTAAATATTTAACTTTCACACATTAAAGTCCAATACAGCTAATGAAAGACACAGATCTTGTGAATCCAGCCAACATGTCCGATTTTTAAAATGTTTTACAGGGAAGACACAATATGTAAAGATGTACATCTATTACCTAAAAACACATTAGCATAATCCACCATCTTTTATTTGTCCACCAACACCAGTAGCTATCACCAATTCGGCTAAACTAAGATATTTATAGCCCCTAACCAAGAAAAAAACTAATCAGATGACAGTCTGATAACATATTTATGGTATGGGATAGGTTTTGTTAGAAAAATGTGCATATTTCAGGTAGATGGCATAGGTTACAATTGCACCCACCGTCACAAATGGACTAGAATAACTACATAGAGCAACGTGTTTACCTACTTACTAATCATCAAACATTTCGTAAAAATACACAGCATACACTAATCGAAAGACACAGATCCTGTGAATACAGACAATATTTCAGATTTTCTAAGTGTCTTACAGCGAAAACACAATAAATCGTTATATTAGCATAGCACATGTGCAAACATTACCCCAGCATTAATTCTAGCCAAAGTGAGCGATAACGTAAACATCGCCAAAATATATTATTTTTTTCACTAACCTTCTCAGAATTCTTCAGATGACACCCCTGTAACATCACATTACAACATGCATATACAGTTTGTTCGAAAATGTGCATATTTAGCCACCAAAATCATGGTTAGACAATGGGGAAAGTAGCCCAGCTGGTGAGAAAATGTCCGCGCGCCATATTAGACAGTGATCTACTCGTATACAGAAATACTCATAAACGTGACTAAAAAATATAGGGTGGACAGCGATTGATAGACAATTTAATTCTTAATACAATCGCGGAATTACATTTTTTAAATTATCCTTACTTTTCAATACAGTTTGCGCCAAGCGAAGCTACGTCAAAAAACATGGCGTCCTAAGCCACTAACATTTTTCGACAGAAACACGATTTATCATAATAAAAATGTCCTACTTTGAGCTGTTCTTCCATCAGTATCTTGGGCAAAGGATCCTTTCTTGGGTCTAATCGTCTTTTGGTGGAAAGCTGTCCTCTTGCCATGTGGAAATGCCAACTGCGTTCAGCATGAACTGGAAGCGTGCCCAGCGATTCACAGCGTTTCAGAAATAAATGTCCCAAAATCGCACTAAACGGATATAAATTGCTATAAAACGCTTTAAATTAACTACCTTATGATGTTTTTAACTCCTATAACGAGTCTTAACATGACCGGAGAAAGATTACTCCCAACACTAATGCTTGGAACAGGTGCGGGTCGGTGTCCTCCAGGCGCATGACGCAGCTCCGAAAGAGTGACTAGCTACAGGGTTTTTTAATTTGTAGTGCCTGTGAACGCGCAATCGACCCCATTCAAATCGTCATCACGTAAAGGCATCCAGGGGAAGATGTAAGCAGTGTCCGTATACTCATAGCAATAACAGTGGCCTTTTAACTGACTCCAGATCAGGGGCCAACATTTCTGAAATCTGACTCCATGTCAGGGAAATTGCTGTAGAATGGGTTCTGTTCCACTTAGAGACAAAATTTCAACTCCTATAGAAACTATAGACTGTTTTCTATCCAATAATAATAATATGCATATTGTACGATCAAGAATTTTGTAGGAAGCCGTTTCAAAAATTACAAGATTACCATAAATAGTGACAACAGCGCCCCCAGCCTCAACAGGTTAAAATCTCCACCCTGCACAGCCAGAAGAGGACTGGCCACCCCTCATAGCCTCGTTCCTCTCTAGGTTTCTTCCTAGGTTTTGGCCTTTCTATGGAGTTTTTCCTAGCCACCGTGCTTCTACACCTGCATTGCTTGCTGTTTGGGGTTTTAGGCTGGGTTTCTGTACAGCACTTTGAGATATCAGCTGATGTACGAAGGGCTATATAAATACATTTGATTTGATTTGATTTGTGTGTGTGTGTGCAGAATAGCGCTGTACCTCCTGTATATCTCTCTCGCTCTCTTTCTCTCTCCCTCTCTCGCTATCTCTCTTTTCCTCTTTCTCTCTCCCTCTCTCGCTATCTCTCTCTCTCTTTCTCTCTCCCTCTCTCGCTATCTCTCACTCTCTCTTTCTCTCTCCCTCTCTCGCTATCTCTCTCTCTCTCACTTTCAAAGGAAGGTGACAGACTGCTCCTACTCTCAGTCGATAACGGCCACCGCTTCGCGTGCCCACCGCACTCAGGCCAGTTGCCATGGAAACAAGAGGAAATGGTGTGTGTTTTTTGGGTGGATGGATGGATGGATGGATGGATGGATGGATGGCGTGTGTGTGTGTGTGTGTGTGTGTGTGTGTGTGTGTGTGTGTGTGTGTGTGTGTGTGTGTGTGTGTGTGTGTGTGTGTGTGTGTGTGTGTGTGTGTGTGTGTGTGTGTGTGTGTAGAAGTGGGGATTTTAGCTCGACACACCTTATGAAATGGGACTCATGTTTGAAAACACTTTTGACATGTAATACCCTGGAGCTCACACATCTCATCATGCACAGCGTATAGTGTAACACACAGATTCAGTACGCTTTGTTCCCTTATCCCAGGAGATAGTTGTTTTATTGTAGAAATGTTTGTGTGTTAACCATACAGATATGCCCAGACACTATATCATGTGTCCTCCAAACTCAACCCTATGTTCTCTTCTGTACAGTCTTGTGTTTGCCTTTGTGAAACAGAACTGTTTAAATCTGTCAAGTGCTCTCGTCCTCTATTTTATCTGTGGGATGAGGGAACGGGTGATTATGATAGAGCGGTGATTCCCTTGTTTATAGGAACAACAATACAGTACCATTCGTGCCTTCCTCCCCCAGGATACTGGGTTCTTTCCACATCATTATCAGCCCTTCTCCCTCCTGTCCTCCCCCATAACACTGTCATACATTTTGTTTGAGAGAGACATTTGTAAATATTGTCTGTTCAGGTGTTTATTTGTTGGTGTGTGCGCGTGTGTGTACATACATTCACATCTCTAGTTGTGTGTGAATTCTCCTGTATCAGCAGATTGTATGTTTTAATTGCTGTGTTAATTGATTGGAAGTCTATTTAGTGTGCGATGAGGCAATCAGCTCAGTGGCTTTATGGACTTAATGATTCAACACAGCAACACCAGGCCTGCTAATGAACCACTCTCACTGTCATCTGCATCAGGGGGTTCCCAAACTTTTTCACTCAGGCCCCGCTTCCAGCGATGGGGAACATCCCTCGCCTCCCCTGCGTGCACGCGTGCCAAGTCTATTTCAATGGGCACAAGCACTGTTCATGACAAAAACTATTCACACCCTTCTTGGCCGAGAGAACATTTTGCAGATTTGAAACTTATTTCCTGCAATTCTATACATTTTGCTATGTCTGTATATTCAAGTTATATTTGAGTGACTTAAACATTACAATAAAATCTATTGGCTAAAAAACCTAGCTTTAAAATGTTAGCTGACATGGGCTAGTTGATCTGGACATTTCTGTTATAAATATCTATCTAATGTACAGTATGCAATGACTGACATGACAAGAGGAATACTGATGATGCACTACCCAATTTTGAAATTGCACCTTGTGCTTTCTACTATTCTTCTATTATTATTATAGTTGTATTTTTATTTATGGGGGGACGTGCGTTTTTCAGCTCGGTCTTCTGTAATTGTAATGTTGGAGGTCACGCAAATATCAATTGAATACACAGACATGACAAAATGTATAGAATTGCTGACCCCTATCACCCCACAGTTTGGGAACCACTGATCTACATTATTAGAGTGAGAGAGAGGGGGAGGGTGAACAGAACTATTTTCACTGGAACTCAGGGTATATCCTCGTCCTCCTCCTTCCCCTCCCCCTCCTCCTCCTTCCCCTCCTCCTCCATCCCTCCTTCCCCTCCTCCTCCATCCCTCCTTACCCCTCCCCCCTCCTCCATCCCAAGACCCTGGTGCTGTTATTGGTGTTCTATTTTCCCTCTTCCATCCGGAGGTAATTTGGATGTTGAAATTGCACTCTTCTTCCCTCCCTGTGTGCTCCTCTTCGATTTCCTGTCCGGGTGGCTGCCATCACTCCTGTCTTGTTCTAGCTCCAAGACCTTGGCTTGGGGCAGACACACCCACATATCTATTGCTATGGAGATGACCTCACGTATCCATCACCGTGGAAACTAACCCTCACACAGACACGTACCACACACATCATCAGACCTCACCGCAGCACACACATGCGCACGCACGCACACACACACACACACACACACACACACACACACACACACACACACACACACACACACACACACACACACACACACACACACACACACACACACACACACACACACACACACACACGCAAGCTTGCACACACGCAGACATATACACAAACAAACACACACACACACACACACACACACACACACACACACACACACACACACACACACGCAAGCTTGCACACACGCAGACATATACACAAACAAACAAACACACACACACACACGTTCCCACCTATGTCAATTAATATGCTTGTGTTAGGAAGCTAGTACAAATGATCATATCCATCTTGCATATATTTGGAATGATATTATTGGCTCACAACCCAATGTTTCTAAATCCCAGAGGTGTGTACAGTTTTTTACAATCGCTAGGAGCCATTTCTCAATACTTAGGTCACTTTATCAAAACTATTCACACAGTGAACACAACAGCAGTCTAAGGGGGTTAAACTGTGGATCATTTTTTATTGCTTTGGCACAAAATGCATTCAATGACTACATCTTTCAAATTTCATGAATTCTTTTCTCACTCAGACACAACCACCACCAAAACTCTATGTACCTACAGGCCAATTTGCACATGTTTACATACTATTTTCAAATTCAAAACCTAACACAACACAACATTTAATAAGACAGCAATTTGCTAGATTTCTACAGCAATACCATATTGAAATATATTCCAAATCTAAAAAAATTAAATACTATCAAAACAATTAGACCAACCAAAGCTGATTCCCATTGCAGCTGAACACCTACCCAGGTGTTAGTCTTTCAATTTCATTACCATCCATACAAAAGGGGACATCTTAGGAATAATGCTGTGCTGGACCCAGCCAGAGATAGAGAAGTGGTTGACAGAGGAAGAAGAGTGGCTGGGAGAGGAAGAGGGAGAGGAGAGGGGGAGGGAGAGGAGTACGTATGTGTGGTGGAAGAAGACTGAGAGGAAGATCAAGAGCTGTAGTCTCAGATGAGATTAGGGTTCCTATAATTGATCATGTAATAAATCATGGTCTATCAATGAGAGAGGCTGGTCTGAGAGTGCAGCCAAATCTGCAACACTCAACAGTGGCACCTATTGTGAGACATTTTGGCAAAACAACAGGTAAGACATTCTACTAGGGCATCTGACTGAACTGCACATTACAGGAGTAAATTGAGCAAAGCTTCCAAACCCACTTGTGTGTAGTTGTTTTTGTATTTCTGCTTAGGACCCAACGGTAAACCTCACACAGGCTGGAGAGGTAGGATTTTCACTGCTGTGCAGGAAACTGCAATCGTTGATATGGTCATTAGAAACAATGGCATAAAACTCACAGAGATTCGGGACAGAGTGTTGGCAGACAACATTACATTTGGAAATAATCAAACAACTATTTCTAGAGTCCTGAAACAACATCAAGTCAGGATGAAGCAGTTGTACACCTGTCACGTTCCTGACCTGTTTTGCCTTGTTTTTGTATTTATTTAGTATGGTCAGGGCGTGAGTTGGGTGGGTTGTCGATGTGTGATTTTCATGTTGGGATTTTGTGTGTTCGGCCTGGTATGATTCTCAATCAGAGGCAGCTGTCAATCGTTGTCCCTGATTGAGAATCATACTTAGGCAGCCGGGGTTTCACGTGTTTTGTGGGTGTTTGTCTTTCGTGTGAGCATTCGTGCCACACGGGACTGCTTTCGGTTTGATTCGCTTTTGTTATTTTTGTTTCGTGTAGTGTTCAGTTTGTTAATAAATCATGGACACATTCCACTCTGCGTCTTGGTCCGATCCCTACACCTCCTCTTCAGACGAAGAGGAGGAAATCAGCCGTAACAACACCGTCCCCTTTGAGAGGAACTCTGAACGAGTCAAGCAACTCAGGAACCAATATGTCCAGGTAAGATGACTATAAAATACAGAACTGGTTTTGAACAAAACCAAACAGGGTAGAGGCACACAATGACATGTTTTAGGTATAAGGTAAACTACCGTAATAGCCTAACTCTTATGTTGCCTTGTGGATTTATTTTAGAGAGTCATGGAGATTGAAGCCAGGCAAACACCCCACATATTCATCTTTGTGGATGAGGCTGGTTTCAACTTGGCCAAAACACGGAGGCGAGGAAGGAATTTGATTGGGAAAAGAGCCACAGTGGATGTCCCGGGCCAGAGGGGTGCCAACATCACAATGTGTGCAGCAATATCCTCTGATGGATTGCTGTTTACACAAACCGCTAATTGGACCACCGAGCGTCTCATTTCATTCCTGGATGACCTCTATGGAAGGGTTGTGCCAGGTGCGGAAAGGGTTGTAGTGAGGCAAAATCGGCCAACATTTGCAATTGTATGGGACAATGTGGCATTTCACCACTCCCATGCAGTCACAGAGTGGTTTGCAGCCCATCCCAGGATGATGTCACTTTTCCTTCCACCTTTCTCTCCATTCCTCAACCCCATAGAGGAATTATTTTCCTCATGGAGGTGGAAGGTTTATGACCACCATCCACATGATCAAATGTCCCTCCTGGATGCAATGAATGCTGGATGCCTGGACATATTTGCAGAAGATTGCCAGGGATGGACCAGGCATGCCAAAATATTATTTCCTAGGTGTATTGCCCAAGATGACATAAGATGTGATGTGGATGAGAACCTGTGGCCAAATGCAGAAGGCAGGGTTGACTATCATTGTGTCACGCGCTGGCTATAGAGAGGTTTTTTATTCTCTATTTTGGTTAGGCCAGGGTGTGACTAGGGTGGGCAGTCTATGTTCTTTTTTCTATGTTGTTGGTTTTCTATGTGTTTGGCCTGGTGTGGTTCCCAATCAGAGGCAGCTGTCTATCGTTGTCTCTGATTGGGAGCCATACTTAGGTAGCCTGTTTTCCCATTTTGTGTTGTGGGTGATTCATTTCTGTTTAGTGTGTTGCACCTGACGGAGCTGTTTCGGTTGTCACTTTGTTGTTTTTGCTTTTTTGTGTTTCTATTAGTTTCTATTAAACATGATGAACACTTACCACGCTGCATTTTGGTCCACTCCTTCTTCCCAGGACGATCGTTACACATTGCTACTATATCTGTATTGGTAGATGGTGTATATACAAATGATTGTATTTTGGAATCACTCAATGCCAAAAATGACATAACATATTGATGACATAAGCATATTGCATCATGTCTGATACATTCCTGTAACATATACTGCAGTGCATTCTAAATAGTAGAGAGGTGTAATTCTTGTTTTGTAAAGACATTTTACAAAAGAAAACATTGTGTAATGCTACCTGTTGTTAGTGTTGTTTAGGTCATTGTTTTATGGGTGACAACGTGTGCTTGTTGGGTGACAACCCTTGCTACTGTTATGGAAGAACGAGTTGATTTGAGACATGTATGAAATGTTCTGGTAGTTTTTGTGCATTTTGGATGTGAAATGAACTGCTGTGTCAAGCTGAAAGTTCGTTAGGAGAACTGTGTGAAGAGTTTTTAAAAAGTGACCTAAGTATTGAGAAATGGGTCCTAGCAATTTTAAAAAACTGTAAACTGTGGGAGTCAAGTCTCAAAGTCAGGTCAAGGTAACAGCATTCATGGAATTCAAATTGAACTTTTTCACAAAGGGAAGGGAACCAAATATAGAACTCTTATGAGATATGTCACTCACATTGATGTGCTGTGATTAAAGAAGAGAGATATAAAGGAGCAAATGAAAGAGAGAGAGAGATGGACAGATAAAAGAAGATGAGACTGGCCCTTTGGCCAGCGTGATTAACTGCTTTGAATGAAACTCTTCTACATCTAGTCTTAGAGATTACCACTGACAAAGAATGTGAACTCTCTTCTACCTTATGTTCATCATTGTCACCATTGTCATCATCATTGTCATCCTCATACAGATGTAGCATCTTAATTTGATCAGTCTTCTGTTGCTGATCATTTTCCTGCGCCGCAGCTTCATGATTTACATAAATTCACTGAAAACCCACACTAGCACATGGTTAAATTAAAAGTATGGCACTTTTCATGTACACTCTTAGAAAAAAGGGGGGCTATAGCAGAAGTCACAGGCACTCCTGTCCTCTCAAGGGAGAGATAGAGAGAGATGGAGAGAGAGAGAGAGAGAGAAAGAAAGAAAGAAAGAAAGAAAGAAAGAGAGGGAGAGGGAGAGGGAGACGGAGACGGAGAGGGAGATTGAGAGAGAGAGAGAGGGGGAGAGGGAGAGAGATGGAGAGAGGGAGAGAGAGAGAGACACCTAGAGGTAGAGAGGGCAGTAGCATCCCTACATTCCCTGAGGGAACAGATGAGGATGAGGTGACTGAATAGAATGTTAGTTTCTCTCTGAATTCACTTTATCTCTCTCGTTGTCTCACTCTCTTTCTCCCATTCCCTCTCTCTCTTGCTCTGTATCCTAGTGCATTCTGAGAGTGAGTGGGTGGAGTTGCTGTGGTGTGTGAGTGAAAATGACTGGTATCAATTGCTCCAATGTTTGTTTTTTAATGTATTTTAGCTGGCTTCCATACTGTTCAAATTAAGATTTCTGTCAATGCATTTGTCCCATTGTTGAATCCTTCTATAAAAGGTACCTGGCCATTTTGTCTACAGTGGTAGACCACATTCCATTGTTGTTGTCTGTGGGAGAACCTCTTTTCAGCATTGTTGATTTCAATTTGGGGTTTCCCTATTGTAAAAACAGAAAGAGTATATTTGTCATCTGCTGGGGAAACACGAGTGGCTTTCAGAACGGAGAAAATGTATCTGTCTTCTCTGCTTCCTCTGTCTCATTCTCTTTTTGGTGGCCCTCAGACATTTGACATGGCTTTGTTGACATTGCAAAGGTTACATGTTACCGTGGCAATGCCTTTGAAATACAGGCCAGCATGCGTATGTCTCTTTGTATATGTGTTTGTATCCATGCATGCATGTGATGCTGTTTCCTTCTATGACTGGCTGCTTGTCATGTCATATCCATGAGGCACTTCAACAGCATAGGCACAGGACACAACATCAGATATATCGAAGCTAATCTTCAGACTTGCTCTACACTCTTTCATATTGGGTCAACCACAAAGGAAGTCTGTCTTTTAAACCAAAGCTTCATCAACATACAGAGAGGATTCTATCAGGCAGTATTCTTGTGTGTTCTGTATTTGTGTCTCTAAGTCATTATTGCCAAATAGACTATTCACTCCCTTCTGTCGCTTACAAGCCCAGTTTGTGCCATAGCACGTGTCTCTCTTTCATTTACCCCTTCCAACACTAAATCGTAAAGAAAAGCAGAGTGAGGGATGGTGGGGGAGGCCGGAAGAAGTTGGAAGAAAACCACCTCCTCATCCACCCCCAAAAAGAAAAAAACAAACAAACAAAAGTACCCATTTGGAGGTGCCAGTACCACTCAACCATACCCTTAGGCAAATTCCGGGGTTTTGGTGTCAATGGTTGTCGTGTTAACAGTGGAATTCTGGCAGAGAAGGTTTGGGAATGCCAGCCCTCCTCTCAGCTACATCATTTGTTTAAGTCATGGAAACAAAAGCCAGAAGACAGAGGCACATGATTGGTGAAATATGGTTGTGTGGCACAGTGGCAGCTACTTTGTGAGGGCATTGCAGTGGAATAAGGAACGCACCATTACCTCTGCCCACCCCTGCCTGTGCCAGGGGGCTGTGTGGTCACTCCATGCCAGCCCAGCTCTTGCTGAATGTACGGTATGTTTATTCATAAGGGGAGAGAGTGAGTGAGTGAGGAATGGAGAGTGGATTTCAACCAGCACACTGGCCATCTGAAATCTGTCTTGCCTACTACTTACTAAAACTCCATACTGTGTACTAATCATACTACATATTGAATGTACTGTTTAGTCAAAAATGAATTGATTAAGCAACTAATATAAACAGAGTCAATGTGCGGGGGCACCGGTTAGTTGATGTAGTATGTACATGTAGGTAGAGTTATTAAAGTGACTATGCATAGATGACAACAGAGAGTAGCAGTGGTGTAAAGAGAGACGGGGGGGGGGGGGCAATGCAAATAGTCTGTGTAGCCATTTGACTAGATGTTCAGGAGTCTTATAGCTTGGGGGTAGAAGCTGTTTAGAAGCCTCTTGGACCTAGACTTGGCGCTCCGGTACCGCTTGCCGTATGGTAGCAGGGAGAACAGTCTATGACTAGGGTGGCTGGAGTCCGACTGAGAATGCTGAGAATGCATTCGTCATCTAATGCACAATTGCACTGATTCCTGCTATTCTTTAAATTTGTGGCGCTTTCAAAACAAATGGGAACTCGTAAATAACATAAGTCAAATCATGATGTCAGTGATCTTCAGGTTGGAAAGTCGGAGCTCTAGAAAGAGGCCCGAGTTTCTGACTTGAAATTCCCAGATAGATGACCATTTAAGACTATTTTTACTAGTCGGAGATGGTTTTTTCCCCCTGAGTTTCCAATTGTCTTGAACACACTGAAGTTGGATGTCGGCGATTTCCATTGGTATAGCTTGTCTCATTTGATTATCAGCAGCTGTCAAACACTTCTGGGTCTGGAAAGACAATTCTCTACGTCAATAGTGTGCAGCGAATTCTACTAGATGAAAATCCTACATTTGTATGACATGCTGGCATTTAAAGCAAACTACATTTTCGTTATATACTATAACCCGGCCACTGTTTGTGGCTTCTACCCCTCCTTGTCTCATCACTGTTCTCTTCCCTTTATTAACAGTGTGAGTAATCAGACATCGGAAATGGTGCGGCCTGTTGGTGACATCTTGCACTCACAGACACACACACGTCTAAGCCACGCCTGCGCTCACCCAAGCATGCACACACACCAGCAGCACACATGATGCACATACACACAAATCCTCTCTCTCTTTCCCACCCTAGTGTCTCTAGTAAGCCAACGTTTGTATAATCCTATCGGTATTCTGGGATTTTATTTGACCATGAGAAAAAGAGCCAGCCAGAAAAGCAGCAAAACTGTACTGCATTGCATGTTTGATTGAATAGTGGCCAGTGTGTGTTGTCTCTCTCATCACTGTGGTTCACTCCTCAGTGAGCATCCAGCAGTCCACTGAAATATTTAGCCAACCAGGGGTGAAACATGGGGAAGGGGAGCTGGGGAGAGGGCTCTAGTAGTTAGGTACTGCATGCTGCATATTTGCATAGTGTTGTGGTTCTCCTCAGAATAATATTTATTATATTTCTTTTGTTTTTGCATATTTGATGTTGGAAGGCTTTGTTTGTGTTGGTCGTCTTCTCTGATCGGAGAACAAAAGCGAGTGCTGACGATGCAGCGGCCGAGCTCCGATTCATGTTGGGGGTGTGGAGTAATCCTGTAATCATTTTTTCTCCCATGGGAGAGTTTGCGGGAGTGTGTGTGTGCCTATGTGTTACGTGCATGTGTGGGCGTGCGTGTGTGTGTCTGTGTGCATGCCTGCCTGCGTGCGTGCGTGGGTATGTATGTATGTATGTGTATGTTTGTATGTTGTGCGTGTGTATGTGTATACGTTTGTGTGTGTGTGTGTGTGTGTGTGTGTGTGTGTGTGTGTGTGTGTGTGTGTGTGTGTGTGTGTGTGTGTGTGTGTGTGTGTGTGTGTGTGTGTGTGTGTGTGTGTGTGTGTGTGTGTGTGTGTGTGTGTGTGTGTGTGTGTGTGTGTGTGTGTGTGTGTGAGAGAGCAGACGGGTCGGAGAGCTAATTCAGATGAGAGGACACATCGGTTATCTCTGTAGAACACACAACAGCAGCAGCAATGTAGGTGCGCGGAAGCCTTTGTTAGCAGGCCGTTCTGTATAGTAATGAGCGGGGCTCTGTCGCCTCTAAGCAAGCCGTGGCAGGACAGAAGACTAGCAGGGAGGAAACACTCCCCCCTACCTACCCTGTTTATAATCACAGGCTGCAATTTCTCAGGCTGCACCATCTCAGACCCTCAGATCATGCCTGGCACCTGGTATATTTTTGTTGTTGTGAAGAGAATGGATTATAACTATAACTGAATTGTATTTTATATAAGGCTGTTTTTATCTCCTTATCATTATATTGAAACAATTTTGTGGAAAATGTAAAAAACGTTGAATGTAAAATTGCAATTAATGAAAAGCTATGAGCAATAGGCATTCAGTTAGCCAGGAGTTGTTTATTTGTATTTTATGTATAACCTACATTCAGTTAGCCAGGAGTTGTTTATTTGTATTTTATGTATAACCTACATTCAGTTAGCCAGGAGTTGTTTATTTGTATTTTATGTATAACCTACATTCAGTTAGCCAGGAGTTGTTTATTTGTATTTTATGTATAACCTACATTCAGTTAGTCATGAGTTGTTTATTTGTATTTTATGTATAACCTACATTCAGTTAGCCAGGAGTTGTTTATTTGTATTTTATGTATAACCTACATTCAGTTTTATAAACAGACAGATAACAGCAAACAATACAAGTAACACCCCACCCTGAAATAAGACATAAAAATGACAAAACTAAAACCGGAAAACCGCATAAAATAGAGTAGAAAATAATCGACACCATGCTTCATGGAAATTTGGTATATACAGAATATGCTCCATAAAGAAAAAATAGGCTACTATGGATCAGGGTGGATTGCAGACTGCATGTCATGTTGCCCATCACGTGATAGATAAAACACAAAGGCTTGTTGGATCTACTTAGCTGTGAGTTGTGAGTTTAGAGTCATGGTGTTGTGTGCTGTCTGTGGCCCGGGGAGGTCAGTTGTGAGTTTAGAGTCATGGTGTTGTGTGCTGTCTGTGGCCCGGGGAGGTCAGTTGTGAGTTTAGAGTCATGGTGTTGTGTGCTGTCTGTGGCCCGGGGAGGTCAGTTGTGAGTTTAGAGTCATGGTGTTGTGTGCTGTCTGTGGCCCGGGGAGGTCAGTTGTGAGTTTAGAGTCATGGTGGTGTGTGCTGTCTGTGTTCCGGGGAGGTCAGTTGTGAGTTTAGAGTCATGGTGTTGTGTGCTGTCTGTGGCCCGGGGAGGTCAGTTGTGAGTTTAGAGTCATGGTGTTGTGTGCTGTCTGTGGCCCGGGGAGGTCAGTTGTGAGTTTAGAGTCATGGTGTTGTGTGCTGTCTGTGGCCCGGGGAGGTCAGAACAACACTGACAGGTTCATTTCCTCTGTCCCTCTCTATCTGTGACAGGTTCATTTCCTCTGTCCCTCTCTATCTGTGGCAGGTTCATTTCCTCTGTCCCTCTCTATCTGTGGCAGGTTCATTTCCTCTGTCCCTCTCTATCTGTGGCAGGTTCATTTCCTCTGTCCCTCTCTATCTGTGGCAGGTTCATTTCCTCTGTCCCTCTCTATCTGTGGCAGGTTCATTTCCTCTGTCCCTCTCTATCTGTGGCAGGTTCATTTCCTCTGTCCCTCTCTATCTGTGGCTCAACACTGTTCATTACCACAGCACTGTGTCAGCACTGTGATAAGGAGACTTAACACCATTATACACACATGTCACCATGATGAATAGGCTCCTGAAAATCACATCTCCAACAGTGGAGGCTGCTGAGGGGATGACGGCTCATAATAATGGCTGGAATAGAGCGAATGGAATGGCATCAAAAACATGGAAACCATGTGTTTGATGTATTTGATACCATTCCACCTTTTCCGTTCCAGCCATTACCACGAACCTGTCCTCCCCAATTAAGGTGCCACCAACCTCCTGTGATTTCCAATGAGCATGATACTCCGGGAGGCGTGTCAGAAAGAGGGAGGGAAGGGGGCGCTGGATGGAGGGGTAACAGGGTTTGGGTGTTGGTGGTGGTAGTGGTGTGTGCGTGTGTGAATATGTATTTGTGTGTGTGTGTGTGTGTGTGTGTGTGTGTGTGTGTGTGTGTGTGTGTGTGTGTGTGTGTGTGTGTGTGTGCGTGTGCGTGTGCGTGTGCGTGTGCGTGTGCGTGTGCGCGTGCGTGTATGAAGCAGAACCAATCAATAAAAAAACACATCCCCTTCATTATCAACACATCGTGGCGACAACATCAAATAGCCTTTCCAGACTCTGAAGTCAGGATGACTACAAGTTAGTTGTTAGCCAGACTAAGGCTCTCCGGCCATTCAGGGTCAACCTTGTAATCAAAGAGAGTTATAAAGCAATTAACTGAGACAATTATAGCCGGGAGAGGAGGCTGAATGGTTCACTAAGTAAAGCAGTGTGTAATTGAATGGAGATTAATTGCTGAGGGGAACATTTCAAGGTCTTTATTGGATTCATCCATACATTGAAGACCAAGGGGCTATATATTTCCTTGAGCAGTTCACAAGTTTAAAGGGATGGTACTTTTTAGCTACTTTGCAACAATTTAGCATGTTAGCTAACCCTAACCATAACCTTAACCCCTAAACTTTAACCCTAACCTTAACCCCTAAACTCTAACCCTTAAAGGGATACTTAGGGATTTTGGCAATGAGGCCCTTTATCTACTTCCCTGCAGTCAGATGAACTAGTGGATGACATTTTTATGTCTCTGTGTCCAGTATGAAGGAAGTTAGAGGTAGTTTCACGAGCGTTAGCACAATGACTGGATTTCTATGGGTATCCACTAACGCTAGTTTGCAATTTCCTTCAAACCACACTCAGAGACATGAAACTAATATCCACGGGTCCATCTGACTCTGGGCAAGTAGATCCCGAAGTATCCCTTTAACCCTAACCCTTAACCCCTAGCCTAGCTAATGTTAGCCACCTAGCTAACAATAGCCACAACAAATTGGAATTCGTAACATATCATACGTATTGCAATTTGTAAAATATTGTTTGAATTGGGACAATTAATACATAGCATGCGAAGCATAGCACACTGTATCATATTAAATGGAGGGATACAAATTTAGGTTTACTATGTTACGTCAAAGCAAGAGTTCAGGTTGGTCGATTAGTGGATGTATGGTATATTTTATTAACTGGTAATGACTAATTACTTTAAGTGACCAAACATCCGGCATATTTTACACTCATATTAGACATTTACTACACTCATATTAAGATATATTTTCTCAGGTTTAACATACAGGATAGTAAGATAGCCTTCATATTATGTTACAGTACAGCCATTACAGTAGCCAAATCTGTGGATGTGTCTGAGAGGAGAAGAACCCTACTAACCCGCTTTTCCTCAGCCTATCACGTCAGCTATGTCATGCCATGCTGTGCTGTGATTGGACAAACCTCGTCCCTAATGTGGTGAGATTCACAGCCCAGGTGCCAAAGCCTTACTTAAGGAAATCCCAAAGAGTCTTAGGGGAAAAAGCCAGAAGGTTAAAACTAGCTTTACAGCAAAAGTGTATGAACTCAAACACATGATCTTCTTTGAGAGAAGCTGCCATCTTGTTGTGTTAATATATCTCAGTTGCAGTGTGAGGAACATGTCTGCAGTAGATAGTGAAGGTTGTGTCCTTGCCTTATTTAGCCTCAGAAAGGCACGCCATGATACAGCGTTGTAGCTATGGGACAGCACTTTGAGAAGAGAGAGAACACTCTTTGTCCTCCCCCATGCTGTACTATAACAAATAGTGACACTAACATGAAGACATCTAGACACATACAGTATCCATCTAGACACATTCAGTATCCATCTAGACACATATAGTATCCATCTAGACACATATAGTATCCATCTAGACACATATAGTATCCATCTAGAAACATTCAGTATCCATCTAAACACATACAGTATCCATCTAGACACATTCAGTATCCATCTAGACACATTCAGTATCCATCTAAACACATATAGTATCCATCTAGACACATTCAGTATCCATCTAGACACATATAGTATCCATCTAGACACATTCAGTATCCATCTAGAAACATTCAGTATCCATCTAAACACATACAGTATCCATCTAGACACATTCAGTATCCATCTAGAAACATTCAGTATCCATCTAAACACATATAGTATCCATCTAAACACATACAGTATCCATCTAGACACATTCAGTATCCATCTAAACACATATAGTATCCATCTAGACACATACAGTATCCATCTAGACACATATAGTATCCATCTAGACACATATAGTATCCATCTAGACACATTCAGTATCCATCTAAACACATATAGTATCCATCTAGACACATTCAGTATCCATCTAAACACATTCAGTATCCATCTAAACACATTCAGTATCCATCTAAACACATATAGTATCCATCTAGACACATTCAGTATCCATCTAGACACATATAGTATCCATCTAGACACATTCAGTATCCATCTAAACACATATAGTATCCATCTAGACACATTCAGTATCCATCTAAACACATATAGTATCCATCTAGACACATACAGTATCCATCTAAACACATACAGTATCCATCTAGACACATATAGTATCCATCTAGACACATTCAGTATCCATCTAGACACATTCAGTATCCATCTAAACACATACAGTATCCATCTAGACACATTCAGTATCCATCTAGACACATATAGTATCCATCTAGACACATTCAGTATCCATCTAAACACATACAGTATCCATCTAGACACATTCAGTATCCATCTAGACACATTCAGTATCCATCTAGACACATTCAGTATCCATCTAAACACATACAGTATCCATCTAGACACATTCAGTATCCATCTAGACACATACAGTATCCATCTAGACACATTCAGTATCCATCTAGACACATATAGTATCCATCTAGACACATATAGTATCCATCTAGACACATATAGTATCCATCTAGACACATTCAGTATCCATCTAGACACATATAGTATCCATCTAGACACATTCAGTATCCATCTAGACACATATAGTATCCATCTAGACACATTCAGTATCCATCTAGACACATTCAGTATCCATCTAAACACATTCAGTATCCATCTAAACACATATAGTATCCATCTAGACACATTCAGTATCCATCTAAACACATTCAGTATCCATCTAGACACATATAGTATCCATCTAGACACATATAGTATCCATCTAGACACATTCAGTATCCATCTAGACACATATAGTATCCATCTAGACACATTCAGTATCCATCTAAACACATATAGTATCCATCTAGACACATTCAGTATCCATCTAAACACATATAGTATCCATCTAGACACATACAGTATCCATCTAAACACATACAGTATCCATCTAGACACATATAGTATCCATCTAGACACATTCAGTATCCATCTAGACACATTCAGTATCCATCTAAACACATACAGTATCCATCTAGACACATTCAGTATCCATCTAGACACATATAGTATCCATCTAGACACATTCAGTATCCATCTAGACACATTCAGTATCCATCTAGACACATATAGTATCCATCTAGACACATTCAGTATCCATCTAAACACATATAGTATCCATCTAGACACATTCAGTATCCATCTAGACACATATAGTATCCATCTAGACACATTCAGTATCCATCTAAACACATTCAGTATCCATCTAGACACATTCAGTATCCATCTAGACACATATAGTATCCATCTAGACACATACAGTATCCATCTAGACACATTCAGTATCCATCTAGACACATTCAGTATCCATCTAGACACATTCAGTATCCATCTAGAAACATTTAGTATCCATCTAAACACATACAGTATCCATCTAGACACATTCAGTATCCATCTAGACACATATAGTATCCATCTAGACACATTCAGTATCCATCTAGACACATTCAGTATCCATCTAGACACATATAGTATCCATCTAGACACATTCAGTATCCATCTAAACACATATAGTATCCATCTAGACACATACAGTATCCATCTAAACACATACAGTATCCATCTAGACACATATAGTATCCATCTAGACACATTCAGTATCCATCTAGACACATTCAGTATCCATCTAAACACATACAGTATCCATCTAGACACATTCAGTATCCATCTAGACACATTCAGTATCCATCTAAACACATACAGTATCCATCTAGACACATTCAGTATCCATCTAGACACATTCAGTATCCATCTAGACACATTCAGTATCCATCTAGACACATTCAGTATCCATCTAGACACATTCAGTATCCATCTAAACACATACAGTATCCATCTAGACACATTCAGTATCCATCTAGACACATACAGTATCCATCTAGACACATTCAGTATCCATCTAGACACATATAGTATCCATCTAGACACATATAGTATCCATCTAGACACATATAGTATCCATCTAGACACATTCAGTATCCATCTAGACACATATAGTATCCATCTAGACACATTCAGTATCCATCTAGACACATATAGTATCCATCTAGACACATTCAGTATCCATCTAGACACATTCAGTATCCATCTAAACACATTCAGTGTCCATCTAAACACATATAGTATCCATCTAGACACATTCAGTATCCATCTAAACACATTCAGTATCCATCTAGACACATATAGTATCCATCTAGACACATATAGTATCCATCTAGACACATTCAGTATCCATCTAGACACATATAGTATCCATCTAGACACATTCAGTATCCATCTAAACACATATAGTATCCATCTAGACACATTCAGTATCCATCTAAACACATATAGTATCCATCTAGACACATACAGTATCCATCTAAACACATACAGTATCCATCTAGACACATATAGTATCCATCTAGACACATTCAGTATCCATCTAGACACATTCAGTATCCATCTAAACACATACAGTATCCATCTAGACACATTCAGTATCCATCTAGACACATATAGTTCCATCTAGACAAATTCAGTATCCATCTAAACACATACAGTATCCATCTAGACACATTCAGTATCCATCTAGACACATTCAGTATCCATCTAGACACATTCAGTATCCATCTAAACACATACAGTATCCATCTAGACACATTCAGTATCCATCTAGACACATACAGTATCCATCTAGACACATTCAGTATCCATCTAGACACATATAGTATCCATCTAGACACATATAGTATCCATCTAGACACATATAGTATCCATCTAGACACATTCAGTATCCATCTAGACACATATAGTATCCATCTAGACACATTCAGTATCCATCTAGACACATATAGTATCCATCTAGACACATTCAGTATCCATCTAAACACATACAGTATCCATCTAGACACATATAGTATCCATCTAGACACATACAGTATCCATCTAGACACATACAGTATCCATCTAGACACATTCAGTATCCATCTAAACACATACAGTATCCATCTAGACACATTCAGTATCCATCTAGACACATTCAGTATCCATCTAGACACATTCAGTATCCATCTAGACCCATATAGTATCCATCTAAACACATACAGTATCCATCTAGACACATTCAGTATCCATCTAAACACATATAGTATCCATCTAGACACATTCAGTATCCATCTAGACACATTCAGTATCCATCTAGACACATTCAGTATCCATCTAGACACATACAGTATCCATCTAGACACATATAGTATCCATCTAGACACATATAGTATCCATCTAGACACATTCAGTATCCATCTAGACACATTCAGTATCCATCTAAACACATACAGTATCCATCTAGACACATTCAGTATCCATCTAGACACATATAGTATCCATCTAGACACATTCAGTATCCATCTAGACACATATAGTATCCATCTAGACACAATCAGTATCCATCTAGACACATATAGTATCCATCTAGACACATATAGTATCCATCTAAACACATACAGTATCCATCTAGACACATTCAGTATCCATCTAAACACATATAGTATCCATCTAGACACATACAGTATCCATCTAAACACATACAGTATCCATCTAGACACATATAGTATCCATCTAGACACATTCAGTATCCATCTAGACACATTCAGTATCCATCTAGACACATTCAGTATCCATCTAAACACATACAGTATCCATCTAGACACATTCAGTATCCATCTAGACACATATAGTATCCATCTAGACACATTCAGTATCCATCTAAACACATACAGTATCCATATAGACACATTCAGTATCCATCTAGACACATTCAGTATCCATCTAGACACATTCAGTATCCATCTAAACACATACAGTATCCATCTAGACACATTCAGTATCCATCTAGACACATACAGTATCCATCTAGACACATTCAGTATCCATCTAGACACATATAGTATCCATCTAGACACATATAGTATCCATCTAGACACATATAGTATCCATCTAGACACATTCAGTATCCATCTAGACACATATAGTATCCATCTAGACACATTCAGTATCCATCTAGACACATACAGTATCCATCTAGACACATTCAGTATCCATCTAAACACATACAGTATCCATCTAGACACATATAGTATCCATCTAGACACATACAGTATCCATCTAGACACATTCAGTATCCATCTAGACACATTCAGTATCCATCTAAACACATATAGTATCCATCTAAACACATACAGTATCCATCTAGACACATTCAGTATCCATCTAGACACATATAGTATCCATCTAGACACATATAGTATCCATCTAAACACATACAGTATCCATCTAGACACATTCAGTATCCATCTAGACACATATAGTATCCATCTAAACACATACAGTATCCATCTAGACACATTCAGTATCCATCTAAACACATATAGTATCCATCTAGACACATATAGTATCCATCTAGACACATATAGTATCCATCTAAACACATACAGTATCCATCTAGACACATACAGTATCCATCTAGACACATTCAGTATCCATCTAGACACATTCAGTATCCATCTAGACACATTCAGTATCCATCTAGACCCATATAGTATCCATCTAAACACATACAGTATCCATCTAGACACATTCAGTATCCATCTAAACACATATAGTATCCATCTAGACACATTCAGTATCCATCTAAACACATATAGTATCCATCTAGACACATACAGTATCCATCTAAACACATACAGTATCCATCTAGACACATATAGTATCCATCTAGACACATTCAGTATCCATCTAGACACATTCAGTATCCATCTAGACACATTCAGTATCCATCTAAACACATACAGTATCCATCTAGACACATTCAGTATCCATCTAGACACATATAGTATCCATCTAGACACATTCAGTATCCATCTAAACACATACAGTATCCATATAGACACATTCAGTATCCATCTAGACACATTCAGTATCCATCTAGACACATTCAGTATCCATCTAAACACATACAGTATCCATCTAGACACATTCAGTATCCATCTAGACACATACAGTATCCATCTAGACACATTCAGTATCCATCTAGACACATATAGTATCCATCTAGACACATATAGTATCCATCTAGACACATATAGTATCCATCTAGACACATTCAGTATCCATCTAGACACATATAGTATCCATCTAGACACATTCAGTATCCATCTAGACACATATAGTATCCATCTAGACACATTCAGTATCCATCTAAACACATACAGTATCCATCTAGACACATATAGTATCCATCTAGACATATACAGTATCCATCTAGACACATTCAGTATCCATCTAGACACATTCAGTATCCATCTAAACACATATAGTATCCATCTAAACACATACAGTATCCATCTAGACACATTCAGTATCCATCTAGACACATATAGTATCCATCTAGACACATATAGTATCCATCTAAACACATACAGTATCCATCTAGACACATTCAGTATCCATCTAGACACATATAGTATCCATCTAAACACATACAGTATCCATCTAGACACATTCAGTATCCATCTAAACACATATAGTATCCATCTAGACACATATAGTATCCATCTAGACACATATAGTATCCATCTAAACACATACAGTATCCATCTAGACACATACAGTATCCATCTAGACACATTCAGTATCCATCTAGACACATTCAGTATCCATCTAGACACATTCAGTATCCATCTAGACCCATATAGTATCCATCTAAACACATACAGTATCCATCTAGACACATTCCGTATCCATCTAAACACATATAGTATCCATCTAGACACATTCAGTATCCATCTAGACACATTCAGTATCCATCTAGACACATTCAGTATCCATCTAGACACATATAGTATCCATCTAGACACATTCAGTATCCATCTAAACACATACAGTATCCATCTAGACACATATAGTATCCATCTAGACACATACAGTATCCATCTAGTCACATTCAGTATCCATCTAGACACATATAGTATCCATCTAGACACATTCAGTATCCATCTAGACACATATAGTATCCATCTAGACACATTCAGTATCCATCTAAACACATACAGTATCCATCTAGACACATACAGTATCCATCTAGACACATTCAGTCTCCATCTAGACACATTCAGTATCCATCTAGACACATTCAGTATCCATCTAGACACATATAGTATCCATCTAGACACATTCAGTATCCATCTAGACACATATAGTATCCATCTAGACACATTCAGTATCCATCTAAACACATACAGTATCCATCTAGACACATTCAGTATCCATCTAGACACATACAGTATCCATCTAGACACATATAGTATCCATCTAGACACATTCAGTATCCATCTAAACACATACAGTATCCATCTAGACACATATAGTATCCATCTAGACACATATAGTATCCATCTAAACACATTCAGTATCCATCTAAACACATATAGTATCCATCTAGACACATTCAGTATCCATCTAGACACATTCAGTATCCATCTAGACACATATTGTATCCATCTAGACACATTCAGTATCCATCTAAACACATACAGTATCCATCTAGACACATTCAGTATCCATCTAGACACATATAGTATCCATCTAGACACATTCAGTATCCATCTAGACACATATAGTATCCATCTAGACACATTCAGAATCCATCTAAACACATACAGTATCCATCTAGACACATTCAGTATCCATCTAGACAAATATAGTATCCATCTAGACACATTCAGTATCCATCTAGACACATACAGTATCCATCTAGACACATTCAGTATCCATCTAGACACATATAGTATCCATCTAGACACATTCAGTATCCATATAGACACATTCAGTATCCATCTAGACACATATAGTATCCATCTAGACACATTCAGTATCCATCCAAACACATATAGTATCCATCTAGACACATATAGTATCCATCTAGACACATTCAGTATCCATCTAGACACATATAGTATCCATCTAGACACATTCAGTATCCATCTAGACACATTCAGTATCCATCTAGACACATATAGTATCCATCTAGACACATTCAGTATCCATCCAAACACATATAGTATCCATCTAGACACATATAGTATCCATCTAGACACATTCAGTATCCATCCAAACACATATAGTATCCATCTAGACACATTCAGTATCCATCCAAACACATATAGTATCCATCTAGACACATATAGTATCCATCTAGACACATTCAGTATCCATCTAGACACATATAGTATCCATCTAAACACATACATTATCCATCTAGACACATACAGTATCCATCCAAACACATACAGTATCCATCTAGACACATTCAGTATCCATCCAAACACATTCAGTATCCATCTAGACACATATAGTATACATCTAGACACATTCAGTATCCATCCAAACACATATAGTATCCATCTAGACACATTCAGTATCCATCCAAACACATATAGTATCCATCTAGACACATATAGTATCCATCTAGACACATATAGTATCCATCTAGACACATACAGTATCCATCTAGACACATATAGTATCCATCTAAACACATTCAGTATCCATCTAGACACATATAGTATCCATCTAGACACATACAGTATCCATCTAGACACATATAGTATCCATCTAAACACATACAGTATCCATCTAGACACATTCAGTATCCATCTAGACACATATAGTATCCATCTAAACACATACAGTATCCATCTAGACACATACAGTATCCATCTAAACACATACAGTATCCATCTAGACACATACAGTATCCATCTAAACACATACAGTATCCATCCAAACACATATAGTATCCATCTAAACACATATAGTATCCATCTAGACACATTCAGTATCCATCTAGACACATTCAGTATCCATCTAAACACATACAGTATCCATCCAAACACATATAGTATCCATCTAGACACATATAGTATCCATCTAGACACATTCAGTATCCATCTAGACACATTCAGTATCCATCTAGACACATACAGTATCCATCTAGACACATTCAGTATCCATCTAGACACATTCAGTATCCATCTAGACACATTCAGTATCCATCTAGACACATATAGTATCCATCTAGACACATATAGTATCCATCTAGACACATATAGTATCCATCTAGACACATATAGTATCCATCTAGACACATTCAGTATCCATCTAGACACATTCAGTATCCATCTAGACACATATAGTATCCATCTAGACACATATAGTATCCATCTAGACACATATAGTATCCATCTAGACACATATAGTATCCATCTAGACACATTCAGTATCCATCTAGACACATATAGTATCCATCCAGACACATATAGTATCCATCTAGACACATATAGTATCCATCTAAACACATACAGTATCCATCTAGACACATACAGTATCCATCTAGACACATTCAGTATCCATCTAGACACATATAGTATCCATCTAGACACATATAGTATCCATCTAGACACATATAGTATCCATCTAGACACATTCAGTATCCATCTAGACACATATAGTATCCATCTAAACACATTCAGTATCCATCTAGACACATTCAGTATCCATCTAGACACATATAGTATCCATCTGGACACATATAGTATCCATCTAGACACATATAGTATCCATCTAGACACATATAGTATCCATCTAGACACATTCAGTATCCATCTAGACACATATAGTATCCATCTAAACACATACAGTATCCATCTAGACACATACAGTATCCATCTAGACACATATAGTATCCATCTAGACACATATAGTATCCATCTAGACACATATAGTATCCATCTAGACACATATAGTATCCATCTAGACACATATAGTATCCATCTAGACATATTCAGTATCCATCTAGACACATTCAGTATCCATCTAGACACATTCAGTATCCATCTAGACACATTCAGTATCCATCTAGACACATATAGTATCCATCTAGACACATTCAGTATCCATCTAGACACATATAGTATCCATCTAAACACATATAGTATCCATCTAGACACATTCAGTATCCATCCAAACACATACAGTATCCATCTAAACACATATAGTATCCATCTAGACACATTCAGTATCCATCTAGACACATTCAGTATCCATCTAGACACATTCAGTATCCATCTAAACACATACAGTATCCATCTAGACACATTCAGTATCCATCTAGACACATTCAGTATTACATTTACATTTAAGTCATTTAGCAGACCCTCTTCCATCTAGACACATTCAGTATCCATCTAGACACATTCAGTATCCATCTAGACACATTCAGTATCCATCTAGACACATACAGTATCCATCTAAACACATTCAGTATCCATCTAGACACATTCAGTATCCATCTAGACACATTCAGTATCCATCTAAACACATTCAGTATCCATCTAGACACATTCAGTATCCATCTAGACACATTCAGTATCCATCTAAACACATACAGTATCCATCTAGACACATACAGTATCCATCTAGACACATTCAGTATCCATCTAAACACATACAGTATCCATCTAGACACATACAGTATCCATCTAGACACATTCAGTATCCATCTAAACGCATACAGTATCCATCTAAACACATTCAGTATCCATCTAGACACATACAGTATCCATCTAGACACATATAGTATCCATCTAGACACATTCAGTATCCATCTAGACACATTCAGTATCCATCTAGACACATATAGTATCCATCTAGACACATTCAGTATCCATCTAGACACATATAGTATCCATCTAGACACATTCAGTATCCATCTAGACACATTCAGAATCCATCTAAACACATTCAGTATCCATCTAGACACATATAGTATCCATCTAGACACATACAGTATCCATCTAGACACATTCAGTATCCATCTAAACACATACAGTATCCATCCAAACACATACAGTATCCATCTAAACACATATAGTATCCATCTAGACACATTCAGTATCCATCCAAACACATATAGTATCCATCTAGACACATTCAGTATCCATCTAGACACATATAGTATCCATCTAGACACATTCAGTATCCATCTAGACACATTCAGTATCCATCTAAACACATACAGTATCCATCTAGACACATATAGTATCCATCTAGACACATTCAGTATCCATCTAGACACATTCAGTATCCATCTAAACACATTCAGTATCCATCTAGACACATATAGTATCCATCTAGACACATACAGTATCCATCTAGACACATTCAGTATCCATCTAAACACATACAGTATCCATCCAAACACATACAGTATCCATCTAAACACATATAGTATCCATCTAGACACATTCAGTATCCATCCAAACACATATAGTATCCATCTAGACACATATAGTATCCATCTAGACACATTCAGTATCCATCTAGACACATATAGTATCCATCTAAACACATTCAGTATCCATCTAGACACATTCAGTATCCATCTAGACACATATAGTATCCATCTGGACACATATAGTATCCATCTAGACACATATAGTATCCATCTAGACACATATAGTATCCATCTAGACACATTCAGTATCCATCTAGACACATATAGTATCCATCTAAACACATACAGTATCCATCTAGACACATACAGTATCCATCTAGACACATATAGTATCCATCTAGACACATATAGTATCCATCTAGACACATATAGTATCCATCTAGACACATATAGTATCCATCTAGACACATATAGTATCCATCTAGACATATTCAGTATCCATCTAGACACATTCAGTATCCATCTAGACACATTCAGTATCCATCTAGACACATTCAGTATCCATCTAGACACATATAGTATCCATCTAGACACATTCAGTATCCATCTAGACACATATAGTATCCATCTAAACACATATAGTATCCATCTAGACACATTCAGTATCCATCCAAACACATACAGTATCCATCTAAACACATATAGTATCCATCTAGACACATTCAGTATCCATCTAGACACATTCAGTATCCATCTAGACACATTCAGTATCCATCTAAACACATACAGTATCCATCTAGACACATTCAGTATCCATCTAGACACATTCAGTATTACATTTACATTTAAGTCATTTAGCAGACCCTCTTCCATCTAGACACATTCAGTATCCATCTAGACACATTCAGTATCCATCTAGACACATTCAGTATCCATCTAGACACATACAGTATCCATCTAAACACATTCAGTATCCATCTAGACACATTCAGTATCCATCTAGACACATTCAGTATCCATCTAAACACATTCAGTATCCATCTAGACACATTCAGTATCCATCTAGACACATTCAGTATCCATCTAAACACATACAGTATCCATCTAGACACATACAGTATCCATCTAGACACATTCAGTATCCATCTAAACACATACAGTATCCATCTAGACACATACAGTATCCATCTAGACACATTCAGTATCCATCTAAACGCATACAGTATCCATCTAAACACATTCAGTATCCATCTAGACACATACAGTATCCATCTAGACACATATAGTATCCATCTAGACACATTCAGTATCCATCTAGACACATTCAGTATCCATCTAGACACATATAGTATCCATCTAGACACATTCAGTATCCATCTAGACACATATAGTATCCATCTAGACACATTCAGTATCCATCTAGACACATTCAGAATCCATCTAAACACATTCAGTATCCATCTAGACACATATAGTATCCATCTAGACACATACAGTATCCATCTAGACACATTCAGTATCCATCTAAACACATACAGTATCCATCCAAACACATACAGTATCCATCTAAACACATATAGTATCCATCTAGACACATTCAGTATCCATCCAAACACATATAGTATCCATCTAGACACATTCAGTATCCATCTAGACACATATAGTATCCATCTAGACACATTCAGTATCCATCTAGACACATTCAGTATCCATCTAAACACATACAGTATCCATCTAGACACATATAGTATCCATCTAGACACATTCAGTATCCATCTAGACACATTCAGTATCCATCTAAACACATTCAGTATCCATCTAGACACATATAGTATCCATCTAGACACATACAGTATCCATCTAGACACATTCAGTATCCATCTAAACACATACAGTATCCATCCAAACACATACAGTATCCATCTAAACACATATAGTATCCATCTAGACACATTCAGTATCCATCCAAACACATATAGTATCCATCTAGACACATTCAGTATCCATCTAGACACATATAGTATCCATCTAGACACATTCAGTATCCATCTAGACACATTCAGTATCCATCTAAACACATACAGTATCCATCTAGACACATTCAGTATCCATCTAGACACATTCAGTATCCATCTAGACACATATAGTATCCATCTAGACACATTCAGTATCCATCCAAACACATATAGTATCCATCTAGACACATATAGTATCCATCTAGACACATATAGTATCCATCTAGACACATTCAGTATCCATCTAGACACATTCAGTATCCATCTAGACACATTCAGTATCCATCTAGACACATATAGTATCCATCTAGACACATTCAGTATCCATCTAGACACATTCAGTATCCATCTAGACACATTCAGTATCCATCTAAACACATACAGTATCCATCTAGACACATTCAGTATCCATCTAGACACATTCAGTATTACATTTACATTTAAGTCATTTAGCAGACGCTCTTCCATCTAGACACATTCAGTATCTATCTAGACACATTCAGTATCCATCTAGACACATACAGTATCCATCTAAACACATTCAGTATCCATCTAGACACATTCAGTATCCATCTAGACACATTCAGTATCCATCTAAACACATTCAGTATCCATCTAGACACATTCAGTATCCATCTAGACACATTCAGTATCCATCTAAACACATACAGTATCCATCTAGACACATACAGTATCCATCTAGACACATTCAGTATCCATCTAAACACATACAGTATCCATCTAGACACATACAGTATCCATCTAGACACATTCAGTATCCATCTAAACACATTCAGTATCCATCTAAACACATATAGTATCCATCTAGACACATTCAGTATCCATCTAGACACATATAGTATCCATCTAGACACATATAGTATCCATCTAGACACATTCAGTATCCATCTAGACACATATAGTATCCATCTAGACACATATAGTATCCATCTAGACACATATAGTGTCCATCTAGACACATATAGTATCCATCTAGACACATATAGTATCCATCTAGACACATATAGTATCCATCTAGACACATATAGTATCCATCTAGACACATATAGTATCCATCTAGACACATATAGTATCCATCTAGACACATATAGTATCCATCTAGACACATATAGTATCCATCTAGACACATATAGTATCCATCTAGACACATATAGTATCCATCTAGACACATATAGTATCCATCTAGACACATATAGTATCCATCTAGACACATATAGTATCCATCTAGACACATATAGTATCCATCTAGACACATATAGTATCCATCTAGACACATATAGTATCCATCTAGACACATATAGTATCCATCTAGACACATATAGTATCCATCTAGACACATATAGTATCCATCTAGACACATATAGTATCCATCTAGACACATTCAGTATCCATCTAGACACATTCAGTATCCATCTAAACACATATAGTATCCATCTAAACACATTCAGTATCCATCTAGACACATATAGTATCCATCTAGACACATATAGTATCCATCTAGACACATATAGTATCCATCTAGACACATTCAGTATCCATCTAGACACATTCAGTATCCATCTAGACACATTCAGTATCCATCTAGACACATTCAGTATCCATCTAAACACATACAGTATCCATCTAGACACATTCAGTATCCATCTAGACACATATAGTATCCATCTAGACACATTCAGTATCCATCTAAACACATTCAGTATCCATCTAGACACATTCAGTATCCATCTAGACACATTCAGTATCCATCTAGACACATATAGTATCCATCTAGACACATTCAGTATCCATCTAGACACATTCAGTATCCATCTAGACACATTCAGTATCCATCTAGACACATATAGTATCCATCTAGACACATATAGTATCCATCTAAACACATATAGTATCCATCTAAACACATATAGTATCCATCTAGACACATTCAGTATCCATCTAGACACATATAGTATCCATCTAGACACATATAGTATCCATCTAAACACATATAGTATCCATCTAAACACATATAGTATCCATCTAGACACATTCAGTATCCATCTAGACACATTCAGTATCCATCTAAACACAAATAGTATCCATCTAAACACATTCAGTATCCATCTAAACAGATTCAGTATCCATCTAAACACATACAGTATCCATCTAGACACATTCAGTATCCATCAGACCTAGACTATTCCTACAGCCGGCCCCCCGGTCAATTTGAGCAATCGGGGGAGAAGGCCCTTGGTCAGGGAGGTGACCAAGAACCCGATGGTCACTCTGACAGAGCTCTAGAGTTCCTCTGTGGAGATGGGAGAACCTTCCAGAAGGACAACCATCTCTGCAGCACTCCACCAATCAGGCCTTTATGGTAGAGTGGCCAGACGGAAGCCACTCCTCAGTAAAAGGCACTTGACAGCTCGTTTGGAGTTTGCCAAAAGGCACCTAAAGACTCTCAGACCATGAGAAACAAGATGCTCTGGTCTGATGAAGCCAAGATTGAACTCTTTGGTATGAATGCCAAGCGTCACTTCTGGAGGAAACCTGGCACCATCCCTATGGTGAAGCATGATGGTGACAGCATCATGCTGTGGTGATGTTTTTCAGCGGCAGGGACTGGTAGACTAGTCCGTATCGAATTAAAGATGAACGGAGCAAAGTACAGAGAGATCCTTGATGAAAACCTACTGCAGAGCGATCAGGACCTCAGACCTTCCAACAGGACAACGACCCTAAGCACACAGTCAAGACAACGCAGGAGTGGCTTCAGGACAAGTCTCTGAAAGTCCTTGAGGGGCCCAGCTAGAGCCCGGACTTGAACCCAATCGAACATCTCTGGAGAGACCTGAAAATAGCTGTGCAGCATCCTGACAGAGCTTGAGAGGATCTGCAGAGAAGAATGGGAGAAACTCTCCAAATACAGGTGTGCCAAGCTTGTAGCATCATACCCAAGAATACTCAAGGCTGTAAACGCTGCCAAAGGTGCTTCAATAAAGTACTGAGTAAAGGGTCTGAATACTTATGTTAATGTGATATTTACATTTTTTTATCTTTTATACATTTACGAAATGTTAAAAAAACAACAGTTTTTGCTTTGTCATTATGGGGTATTGTGTGTAGATTGATGAGGGAAAAAAACAATTTCATCCATTTTAGAATAAGGCTGTAACAAAGATTTTATAAAGTCAAGGGGTCTAGGTAGTTTCCAAATGCACTGTATATGAGGGATTGGAAATGATGCAGACAATTACATTGATGGTAGCTACAATCTATCTGCAATATTAAAGCTGATCTACTCCCTATTTTTATTTTATAAACAAATAACTGTTTGGAGGATGGAAGCACGGTGTGTGTGTGTGTGTGTGTGTGTGTGTGTGTGTGTGTGTGTGTGTGTGTGTGTGTGTGTGTGTGTGTGTGTGTGTGTGTGTGTGTGTGTGTGTGTGTGTGTGTGTGTGTGTGTGTGTGTGTGTGTGTGTGTGTGTGTGCGTGTGTGTGTGCATATGTGTGTACATCTAGTTATCAGTTAGGGCCAGCCGCACTGCCGTCTCACTCTGCCACACACTCAGTCAACAGTGAACAAACAGCATAGAGAGAAGCCTGTCACACACACACACACACACACACACACACACACACACACACACACACACACAAACACACACACACACACACACACACACACACACACACACACACACACACACACACACACACACACACCTCTCTCAGGATGGGATTGCAGATGTGTCTGGAGGCTGGCTGGCTATTGGAAATCATCAGATATATCTTAATGGAAGTGGAGATCACCCTATAACAGTGTCATTGATTTAGGACCTTTATTCTGACTAATGAAAAAGTCAATTTGTTCATGACTTACACCCAGTTTGGTTATGCAAATGTCATTTACATTTGAAATTTCCATTTACTCTTTCTTTCTGCTCCTCTTCCCTTATTCTTCCCTCTTTCGCATCTCGTTTACTCTGTTCCTCTCGCCTCCTATGTCTTCCTTCCTTTCTTTTTCCTAGCCACACCATCTCATCTCTGTCAGTCTTTGTTCTAGCAAGGTCTGTTCAGAGGAGATGCTTTTAGAACACTGGCGTTCATAACAAGCCAATTACAGCATAGAGAACAGTCATCAGTGAGCAGAATTATTCATGTGTTCTGTTCTGGGTGCAGTTTGATTGGTTTGTAAGATTCTGTGTGTGTGTATATGTGTGTGTGTATATGTGTGTGTGCTTGCGTGTGTGCTTGTGTGCGTGCCAAACTACCTGAACCCTGCAATTAACCGCTTCTCTGAAAAATACAAAACTCTAGAAATATACAAAACAAGCTTCCTCTTTTTGTTCAGCTGGAATTCCCCGTACCCTCGCACTGAAATGCCTTTACAGACCCTCCAATGCCATGACATTGAGCCATACCACCCCCATTATCTCTCTCCATTACCCTGATCAAACCAATTAACCCCGTAAAACAATCACACCAGCCCTCCCCTCCACCTCTACAGCCTCTGGAGCCAACCAAAACCCTGAAGGAACAACAGAGAGAGGCGTTCAGTAGCACAGATCCAATCCCAGATACACACCAAAAGGACAAGAGCTGTTTCATATAATTAGCATAAACAAATTAGGGCATGGCTCCCTCGTTAAGCCAAATATGTCTCGTTAGTGCCACAGCTGAACAAACCTACTGATTAG
>NC_074672.1:30885492-30972992 GCF_029448725.1 Salvelinus fontinalis | reverse complement strand
TCCTCCTCTCCTAGTCCCCTCATCTCCTTCTCCCCCTCCTCTCCTCCTCTCCTCCCCTCCTCCCCTCCCATTCCCTCTTCTCCTCCTCCCCTCCTCTCCTCTTCTCCACTCCTCTCCCCCTCTCCTCCTCTCCTCCTCCCCTTCTGTCCTCCTCCTCTCCTCATATCGTCCTACCCTCATCTCCTCCTCTCCTCCTCCCCTCCCCCCCTCTCAGTGCAGAGCAGATGGATAACAAGGGAGCAGGCAGCCCAGAACTTCATACAGAGACAGAATATGCACAAGACATGATGCCAGGCTTCAATTGGAGAAAGTTTTCTCCTCTCTCACACTTCTGACAGTCTTCAGATGCTTGTTCAAACTTTCTGCTGTTGAGAGGAATTCAAATCAAGTGGGGGAGTGTGTGTGTTCTTGTCTAACCCTCAAACATGGAGGATCCTCCTGCAGTCTCCTCATTTGAGTTTATCAAAAAGACTAATCATTGTATCACTGTGGAACTGTGGTGTGTAAGTGACACAATGTGCTTGCATTTGTTACTATGAGTGTATGGATCCAAATGTGTTGTATTGTGTTGTTATTAATTACATTTTGCATGGTTATGTATGTGTGCTTGTGTTTTACTCTGTGTGTGTGTGTGTGTGTGTGTGTGTGTGTGTGTGTGTGTGTGTGTGTGTGTGTGTGTGTGTGTGTGTGTGTGTGTGTGTGTGTGTGTGTGTGTGTGTGTGTGTGTGTGTGTGTGTGTGTGTGTGTGTGTGTGTGTGTGTGTGTGTGTGTGTGTACAGTTGTGCATGTGTGGTTGTGTTTAACTATGTATATGTGTGTGTGTGTGTGTGCTTGATTGTGCTTAGTGTGTATGTGCGTGTGTGTGCATGTCAAATCAAATCAAATTTATTTATATAGCCCTTCTTACATCAGCTGATATCTCAAAGTGCTGTACAGAAACCCAGCCTAAAACCCCAAACAGCAAGCAATGCAGGTGTAGAAGCACGGTGGCTAGGAAAAACTCCCTAGAAAGGACAAAACCTAGGAAGAAACCTAGAGAGGAACCATTTTTATTTAGTTTATTTCACCTTTATTTAACCAGGTAGGCTAGTTGAGAACAAGTTCTCATTTACAACTGCGACCTGGCCAAGATAAAGCATAGCAGTGTGAACAGACAACAACACAGAGTTACACATGGAATAAACAATAAACAAGTCAATAATACAGTAGGAAAAGAAAATGAGTCTATATACATTGTGTGCAAAAGGAGGAGGTAGGCAATAAATAGGCCATAGGAGCGAATAATTACAATTTAGCAGATTAACACTGGAGTGATAAATCATCAGATGATCATGTGCAAGTAGAGATACTGGTGTGCAAAAGAGCAGAAAAGTAAATAAATAAAAACAGTAAGGGGATGAGGTAGGTAAATTGGGTGGGCTGTTTACAATCATGCTATGAGGGGTGGCCAGTCCTCTTCTGGCTGTGCTGGGTGGAGATTATAACAGAACATGGCCAAGATGTTCAAATGTTCATAAATTACCAGCATGGTCAAATAATAATAATCACAGTAGTTGTCGAGGGTGCAGCAAGTCAGCACCTCAGGAGTAAATATCAGTTGGCTTTCCATAGCCGATCATTAAGAGTATCTCTACCGCTCCTGCAGTCTCTAGAGAGTTGAAAACAGCAGGTCTGGGACAGGTAGCACGTCCGGTGAACAGGTCAGGGTTCCATAGCCGCAGGCAGAACAGTTGAAACTGGAGCAGCAGCACGGCCAGGTGGTCTGGGGACAGCAAGGAGTCATCATGCCAGGTAGTCCTGAGGCATGGTCCTAGGGCTCAGGTCCTCCGAGAGAGAAAGAAAGAGAGAAAGAGAGAATTAGAGAGAGCATACTTAAATTCACACAGGACACTGGATAAGACAGGAGAAGTACTCCAGATATAACAAACTGACCCTAGCCCCCCGACACATAAACTAATGCAGCATAAATACTGGAGGCTGAGACAGGAGGGGTCAGGAGACACTGTGGCCCCATCCGATGATACTCCCGGACAGGGCCAAACAGGAACGATATAACCCCACCCACTTTGCCAAAGCACAGCCCCCACACCACTAGAGGGATATCTTCAACCAACAACTTACCATCCTGAGACAAGGCCGAGTATAGCCAACAAATATCTCCACCACGGCACAACCCAAGGGGGGGCGCCAACCCAGACAGGAAGATCACGTCAGTGACTCAACCCACTCAAGTGACGCACCCCTCCTAGGGACGGCATGAAAGAGCACCAGTAAGCCAGTGACTCAGCCCCTGTAATATGGTTAGAGGCAGAGAATCTCCAGAGCCTTTCCGTTCACCTTCACACTCCTGGGCCAGACTACACTCAATCATATGACCCACTGAAGAGATGAGTCTTCAGTAAAGACTTAAAGGTTGAGACCGAGTCTGCGTCTCTCACATGGGTAGGCAGACCATTCCATTAAAATGGAGCTCTATAGGAGAAAGCCCTGCCTCCAGCTGTTTGCTTAGAAATTCTAGGGACAATTAGGAGGCCTGCATCTTGTGACCGTAGCGTACGTGTAGGTATGTACGGAAGGACCAAATCGGAAAGATAGGTAGGAGCAAGCCCATGTAATGCTTTGTAGGTTAGCAGTAAAACCTTGAAATCAGCCCTTGTCTTAACAGGAAGCCAGTGTAGGGAGGCTAGCACTGGAGTAATATGATCAAATTGTTTGGTTCTAGTCAGGATTCTAGCAGCCGTATTTAGCACTAACTGAAGTTTATTTAGTGCTTTATCCGGGTAGCCGGAAAGTAGAGCATTGCAGTAGTCTATCCTAGAAGTAACAAAAGCATCGATCAATTTTTCTGCATCATTTTTGGACAGAAAGTTTCTGATTTTTGCAATGTTACGTAGATGGAAAAAAGCTGTCCTTGAAACAGTCTTGATATGTTCGTCAAACGAGAGATCAGGGCCCAGAGTAACGCAGAGGTCCTTCACAGTTTTATTTGAGACGACTTTACAACCATCAAGATTAATTGTCAGATTCAACAGATCTCTTTGTTTCTTGCGACCTAGAACAAGCATCTCTGTTTTGTCCGAGTTTAAAAGTAGAAAGTTTGCAGCCATCCACTTCCTTATGTCTGAAACACAGGCTTCTAGCGAGGGCAATTTTGGGGCTTCACCATGTTTCATTGAAATGTACAGCTGTGTCATCCGCATAGCAGTGAAAGTTAACATTATGTTTTCGAATGACATCCCCAAGAGGTAAAATATATAGTGAAAACAATAGCGGTCCCAAAACGGAACCTTGAGGAACACCGAAATGTACAGTTGATTTGTCAGAGGACAAACCATTCACAGAGACAAACTGATATCTTTCCGACAGATAAGATATTAACCAGGCCAGAACTTGTCCGTGTAGACCAATTTGGGTTTCCGATCTCTCCAAAAGAATGTGGTGATCGATGGTATCAAAGGCAGCAATAAGGTCTAGGAGCACGAGAACAGATGCAGAGCCTCGGTCTGACGCCATTAAAAGGTCATTAACCACCTTCACAAGTGCAGTCTCAGTGCTATGATGGGGTCTAAAACCAGACTGAAGCATTTTGTATACATTGTTTGTCTTCAGGAAGACAGTGAGTTGCTGCCCAACAGCTTTTTCAATTTTTTTTGAGAGGAATGGAAGATTCGATATAGGCCGATAGTTTTTTACATTTTCTGGGTCAAGGTTTGGCTTTTTCAAGAGAGAATCCTGCCACTTTTAGTGAGTTTGGTACACATCCGGTGGATAGAGAGCCGTTTATTATGTTTAACATAGGAGGGCCGAGCACAGGAAGCAGCTCTTTCAGTAGTTTAGTTGGAATAGAATCCAGTATGCAGCTTGAAGGTTTAGAGGCCATGATTATTTTCATAATTGTGTCAAGAGATATAGTACTAAAACACTTGAGTGTCTCTCTTGATCCTAGGTCCTGGCAGAGTTGTGCAGACTCAGGACAGCTGAGCTTTGGAGGAATACGCAGATTTAAAGAGGAGCCCGTATTTTTCTTTCTAATGATCATGATCTTTTCCTCAAAGAAGTTCATGAATTTATTACTGCTGAAGTGAAAGCCATCCTCACTTGGGGAATGCTGCATTTTAGTTAGCTTTGCAACAGTATCAAAAAGACATTTCGGATTGTTCTATATGCATGTGTGCGTGCATGTGTTCGTGTATGTGCGTGGTGCGCTTGCGTGTGTGCATTTGTGTGTGTGTGTGCATCTGCCCTCCAGAGGAGCGTGTTCTGATGGATGTTAATGGGGACTGACGCAGGATGTCCCCTGAGGGAGAGAACGGCCAACCAGGGAAGGAGGGAACGAGGGAAGAGGAGGGGGGAACTCACCCCTTTAATCCACTCCCTTCTTCACAGAGAGGAGAAAAGGCAGTGAACCCAAGCCTCATCCCACTCTTCCAGCCTGCAGCGCTGCACAGGAGCACTTAAAAGCATTTTAACAAGCTAGTCACTTCATTAAATATGGACTTCCTGTCAGCAAAACTCTGGGAGAAAAACTCTCTTTGACTTTACACATTGACAGAGAGTGCAAGAGAGAGAGAGAGAGTTAAAAAATAAAATAAAAAATAAAAATATTATTAAAAAAAGACATAAAAAAAAATGCTGTGCTTAAATTGTTCAACATGGTATTAACTTCTGTCTGCTTTCCTGATGTCTGGAACCAGGGGCTCATCTCCCCTATCCACAAAAGTGGAGACAAATCAGACCCCAATGTCATTCATTGTCTCTGATTGGGAGCCATATTTAAGGCAGCCATAGGCAGTAGGCTTTTGTGGGTAGTTGTTTATGTTGTACGTTTGTAGCTTGTGTTTGCACTTACGTCTTTAGCTTCACGATCGTTTGTTGTTTTGTTTTGTTTTGTAATAGTGTTCGTTGCGTGTTTTTCCCTTCTCTAAAATAAAAGAGATGTATTTTGCACACGCTGCGCCTTGGTCCTCTCTCTCACCCATAGACGATCGTGACAGACTCACACTATTTGACACACATAGATAAAATACCTAATATATGCTGATGATTTGGTTCTTCTATCACCAACCAAAGAAGGTCTTCAACAGAATCTTAACATTCTAGAGCAATATTGCCATAATTGGGCCCTGGCTGCAAAAAAAAAGAAAAAGAAAATCATAATTTTCCTGAAAAAACCCAGATGTCAGAAACACAAATATAAATTCACCCTGAACAACACCCTAATTGAACACACTAAAAATTAATCATACCTTGGTCTGACCATATCTGCATCAGGAAACTTTAATATGGCAGTGAATGCACTCAAAGAAAAAGCCCGCAGAGCATTGTCTGCGATAAAAATGAAATTATTCAAAATCAACATCCTAATTCAAATGTTGACCAAAATATTTGACAGTGTAATCCTACCAACAGCTCTTTATGGAAGTGAGGTTTGGGGGGCACTCAATAAACTGGACTTTAAAATGTGGGACAATTGAAGCCCTACATCCAGAATTCTGTTGTAAAATTCTACAAGTCCAAAGAAATACACCAACTAATGAATGTAGGGCAGTATTGGGCCGCTTTCCAGTGGTAATGAAAATACAGAAAAGATCATTAACATTTTGGCTACATCTAAATTCAAGTCCAAATTCAAGTCTGCAATTTAAAGCACTTCATACCCAGAAACGAATCCTCTCAGTCAGCTGGTGTTGGACCTAACCAACCAAGCTGACACCAGCACTGCTTCAAAATGAAGAATTTCAATAATCAAAATCATCAACCAATCAAAGGATTCATATATATAAAACATTGGAAAAACAAAACAAAATCCCAAAGCTGACTAAATTGCTATCTGGCCCGAAACAGAGAATATGAATTGGCTGATTATCATTACTCTGTCAGAGATACGAGGCAGAGACAGATCCTTACCAAGTACAGGCTGAGTGACCACCAATTGGCAATAGAAACCGGCAGACATAAAAAGACATGGCTACCCAAAGAGGAGCGTGTATGTGGTCACTGCACGACAGGGGAGGTAGAAACAGAGATGCACTTTCTCCTTTACTGTGAGAAATATTCCTCACCAAGAGATTAATTATTCACAGAAATGACTACATTTATTCCAAATTTTAACTTATTAAACCCAGAGGAAAAACAAAAAATACTCATGGGCGAAGGAGGAATGGTTTCTCTTGCAACCAAATATGTATTTGCCTGCCATAGCCTGAGGGACACTGAAAAATAACATCTGCATAGTAAACAGTAACTTACCTATTATTAGTATTATTGGTATTACTATTATTATTGTTGTTGTGATTATTATTCCAAATAGTAGTGGTATGGGTAGTAGGGGTGATGGTAATGATAGCAGTTTAGTGATGGTGGTGGTAGTAGTAATGATGATGGTAGTTGTAGTACTGATGTAATGGTGAAGATAAACATTTTCCATGTTTAGCTTTTTATATTTCTAATATTTATATATATTTTGTGTTATTATTATTTACTACCATTTTATATTATTATTTGTTATTGTTTATAATTTTATTGAAATGTATATTGTATACATTGTTGCTTTAGCAATATTGACACAATGTTTTTCATGCCAATAAAGCAGTTTGAATTTGAATTTGAGAGAGTCAGAGGGAGAGGGAGAGAGAGGGAGAGGGGGAAAAAAAGAGAAAGAATGGTAGGAGACAGAAAGAGAGAGAGAACAAGAGAGAAAGAGAGAGAGAGAGGAGAGAGAACGAGATAAAGGGAGAGGGAGGGGGAAATAAAGAGAAAGAAAGGTATGAGACAGAAAGAGAAAACGAGAGAGAGAGAGAGAGAGAGAGAGAGAGAGACAGAGAGAGAGACAGAGAGAGAGACAGAGAGAGAGACAGAGAGAGAGACAGAGAGAGAGAGAGACTGGTATGTGAGAGTTAGGTCAAAATTAGGTGTGTGGATGACGGTCATTCTTAAGAAAACAAATTATGAAGTGGCTACAATTTAATGAATTGTTCTGTCTATTTTACAAGTGTTATTTTGACATTTTTGAGTAAGAAACACTTGAACGTTCAAGTCTACATATCTTATTTTAACCAATTAAATATTGAAACAAAATGGCATTGCACATCTGATTGGGGACACTGCCCTGTGTAGGGTGCCGTCTTTCGGATGGGATGTTAAACGGGTGTCCTGACTCTCTGAGGTCATTAAAGATCCCATGGCACTTATCGTAAGAGTAGGGGTGTTAACCCCGGTGTCCTGGCTAAATTCCCAATCTGGCCCTCAAACCATCATGGTCACCTAATAATCCCCAGTTTACAATTGGCTCTTTCATCCCCCTCCTCTCCCCTGTAACTATTCCCCAGGTCGTTGCTGCAAATGAGAACGTGTTCTCAGTCAACTTACCTGGTAAAATAACGGTAAAATAAAAAATGAAATAAAATCTCCCTATTAGTATTCTCACTATGATAATGTTTTGATGAAAGGTCCCTCTTTTCCTCTTCACATCAAACCATGTCCAAATCAACCTACTATTTGTTTTAAATGACTGCGTTACTCAATTAAGTTATTTGTAGATCATTTGGACATGATTTGGAAAATGCAAATTTAGTTGCCTCATTTGAGGGGGGGCAGTTGCCCCACTATAAACACACTCACTACACACTTACTATGTTGTACTGCTTTTTTTCAATTTTCATTTTTTCTCTCTAAACAAGTGGATTATTTTTCTTTAGGTTACCCTAATAGTATCAATTATAAAACGTTTATAAACTTAAGTTAATTTGATTTTTATATATTTTTTTTTCTAAATGACAAAATAGTTGCTCAACTTACAGTACCTGAAATTTGTTTTGTTAGAGTGACTTACATTTTTAGATGAGACAAACAACATTTCTAGATGAGACAAACAACATTTTTAGATGAGACAAACAACATTTTTAGATGAGACAAACAACATTTTTAGTTCAGTAAGATTATTGGTAGCCAGGGAAAGTGTTGGGGGTGAGGGATGGTGACATAAAGTGGTTCCTGTGAGAATTACAGTTACCCCGGGGGATGTTACCCTACTAGAAGAGAACGAGAGAAAATTGAGAGATGGGGAGAGGGTGTGAGAGAGTGCGATGGAAGAAAAAGAAAGAGAGCATTTCAAAACTATTGTGCGCACAAATGTATCGCACACACATAAACAGAGAGACAGAGAGAGACAGAGAGAGACAGGGAGAGAGGGAGTTACGGGAGAGACAGGGAGAGAGGGAGTTACGGGAGAAACAGAGAGAGACAGGGAGAGAGACAGGGAGAGACAGAAAGAGACAGAGAGAGACAGGGAGAGACAGAGATAGAGACAGGGAAGATAGAGACAGGGAGAGAGGGAGTAATGGGAGAAACAGAGAGAGACAGAGATAGAGACAGGGAGAGAGGGAGTTATGGGAGAAACAGAGAGAGACAGGGAGAGAGACAGGGAGAGACATAAAGAGACAGAGAGAGACAGGGAGAGAGACAGGGAGAGACATAAAGAGACAGAGAGAGACAGGGAGAGACAGAGATAGAGACAGGGAGAGACAGGGAGAGAGGGAGTTACGGGAGAGACAGGGAGAGACAGGGGGAGAGGGAGTTACGGGAGAAACAGAGAGAGACAGGGGGAGAGACAGGGAGAGACAGGGAGAGACAGGGAGAGAGACAGGGAGAGAGACAGGGAGAGACAGGGGGAGAGGGAGTTACGGGAGAAACAGAGAGAGACAGGGGGAGAGACAGGGAGAGACAGGGAGAGACAGGGAGAGAGACAGGGAGAGAGAAAGGGAGAGACAGGGGGAGAGGGAGTTACGGGAGAAACAGAGAGAGACAGGGAGAGAGACAGGGAGAGACAGAGATAGAGACAGGGAGAGACAGGGAGAGACAGAGATAGAGACAGGGAGAGACAGAGATAGAGACAGGGAGAGACAGGGAGAGACAGAGATAGACAGGGAGAGACAGGGAGAGACAGAGATAGAGACAGGGAGAGACAGGGAGAGACAGAGAGAGAGACAGGGAGAGACAGGGAGAGACAGAGATAGAGACAGGGAGAGACAGGGAGAGACAGAGATAGAGACAGGGAGAGACAGGGAGAGACAGAGATAGACAGGGAGAGACAGGGAGAGACAGAGATAGAGACAGGGAGAGACAGGGAGAGACAGAGATAGACAGGGAGAGACAGGGAGAGACAGAGATAGAGACAGGGAGAGACAGGGAGAGACAGAGATAGACAGGGAGAGACAGGGAGAGACAGGGAGAGACAGAGATAGAGACAGGGAGAGACAGAGACAGACAGGGAAAGAGAGTCAGATGGACAGCACCCTTCAGGTCATTGGGTTCATAACAAGTTCCCTTTTGTCTTGGCTGTGGTTTTGTTGAGATTGCACCATGGCAGCATAAAACAATATTGCTCTGGCTAGTATTCACAATATTCACAATATTAGTATGTCATATTGTTAGTGTATTTTCCAATATTAATGAATTAATTTATTGACGTCTTAAACTGTGTGATAGGTAAACCTTTTGTTTTCCTCTTTGTGTTTGTGTTCAAGAGGGACGGTTTGGAGAGATTACATCACCTCTGACCTCACTGACCCTTCATCATCATGGCGACTGTCGCATGGTGACAGACAGATGTCATCAATCAACTGTTCTGACAGCTCATTCTCTTCTGCTTATAGAAAAGGATGCGGAGGGTTATTTGTGTATGGGTGTGTGTGTTTGTGTGTGTACATAAGAGAGAGCGCCTGTGTGTGTGTTTCGTTCTATGAAGTCAGAAATGTAGATATGTCCAAGTAGATCAATTTCCCAGATAATGTCACACAGTTAATTTCATATTCTGTATATTTTGTTAGGTATTAATTAGTGAATGTTTGACAGAGTGTGTGGCCCTTTTAAAGGGTTCACAATGGACTTCAAAGTGGGTCAGAGGAAAAATATCTTCAACAATTATTCATGGGCCTGTCCCATCTCTCTCTTCTCTCTTTCTCTCTCTACCTTCATGGTCTTCTCTAATCCCCCCACCACCCCTCTTTCTCCCCTTTTCTTTTTAAAATCTGCATCAAATTGCAGCAGTAGGAAAAAGAGAACAAGATCAGAGGAGAGAGGGAAGAGGATAGAAAGAGGCAGAGGGGAAATGTTTGTACCATGTTACCTCTTGTCAGCAGGGTATGTGATGAAATGTAGGTGCAACGCATGCTCAGCAGATCTACTTTTTTTTCACTCTACACCAAATAACAGACACTCAAGCACACTTCCAATTTAAAGCAAGCTGAACAGAGTGCACCCACAACATTCAACTATTTCTCCCATTACAGATCAGGGGAAAACAAATAGAAGGAGACATGGAAGGGAGCTTTTCAGGCGATTTGTACTGAAGTTGCAGGCGAACTCCTCTAATTAGAGGCAGAAAGAATTTAAACTGCTGATTGGATTATCAGGGAATGTGACAGAGTTCTGATTGGATTTTGAGTGTTAGAGTTTTCTGATTGGATGAATTAGTCAGTTAGTTTGAGTATTCACATTGGATGTTGTAAGAAAGAGAGGGTTCCAATTGTCGGAAGAGAGAATGTAAGAACTGATTGGATGATGACCGAGAGAGAAATGGTTCTGATTGGAGGTTGAGCGGGTGAGATTCCTCTACAGTATCTGGGTGTCATGGCTGCCAGGTCCCTGCAGGTCTGAACTGTAAATCTACACATTAATCAGACTCAGCAGGGAGTGATCAAAGGAGCCCGCTCCATCTTTACTCAGAGCAGCTCTTTGAAGTGTCTCAACGTGTGTGTGTGTGTGTGTGTGTGTGTGTGTGTGTGTGTGTGTGTGTGTGTGTGTGTGTGTGTGTGTGTGTGTGTGTGTGTGTGTGTGTGTGTGTGTGTGTGTGTGTGTGTGTGTGTGTGTGTGTGTGTGTGTGTGTGTGTGTGTGTGAGGCTTAACCAGTGTGGAGTGCAGGCTTCAGACTCACTTCTGTTCCCTCGGGAAACCAAGGCCTAGTTTCCCTGCTGCCTGCTGATTGGTTAAAACACACAACAAGATACATCATGATTGGTGAAAACATGACAACATATCTCAGTATACATGCTAGGGTACACTGTGTCCAAACCTTTCCAGTTCATTCCAGAGGTCTTGATGAAAAGGAAAAAGGAGAGTTATTGAAGAGTACTTAGGAAATGGAGAACCCTTAGGAAATGGAGAACCCTTAGGAAATGGAGAACCCTTAGGAAATGGAGGACATAGGTTAAATAAAATGTCAAATTGTACATGTTTGTTGACAACAATAAAATATCAATCCACATCACAGTCTGATGTCCAGTAGGAATACAACATGCATCAATGTTATATGAAACCACACACTTGACTATATATCAACAGCCTGGCTATATTCTTCTCAGAAGGTTGTCCGAATATTGAGTTTCTCAACTGAAGTTTCTTCTGGAAAAATAAAGAAATAAATTCTTATAGTCTCATAGTAGCCTATGTAATCATATATTGCAGAGTGTGTGTGTGTGTGTGTGTGTGTGTGTGTGTGTGTGTGTGTGTGTGTGTGTGTGTGTGTGTGTGTGTGTGTGTGTGTGTGTGTCAGTAGACACTAGACTGACTCTCTGTGGTCATAAGCTGTAACTGCAGCCTTCTTAGTGAACCACACAGTGCTAAATAGCATGTTACCTTTGTAGCCCACAGACCTCTAGTTACCATGACAATGTAAGCTGCTGCTAAAGCCTTCTGAATGCGGTGGCTTATTGTTGGCCAGTTTACATTGCTCTCTGTGTTGGCTGTTAAATAAAGGTAATAGATAAATACATCCGTTTCTGAAACTCTGAATTAGAATTGACTTCTTAGTAAGCGAGAACAGCGAGAATATGTTATGTGCACTCTCTGGGAGTCACCCAGGGATATATTTGGCAACTGGACATGAACATGCTGCATCTCCGTAGTCTATACAGTTGCTTCCTCTTTCCTTTCCTTCGACTGCACGTGAACAACTGACAGAACTTGTTAAGAGAAAGCATCCCCACTAGGCCTGAAACATATTGCTTCCTATTGCTTCCTATTGCTTCATATTGCTTCACATTGCTTCACATTGCTTCACATTGCTTTAACTCATCCTGTATTTTCAGACCGGTGCAGATGAAGAGCTGACAAGAAATTGCCACTGAAAACAAGGAGATAGTAGACTAGAATATTACAGGCTTTGTATGACAATCCTGCCATCTTCTGGCCAATTTGGGACAACCATGTTCTGGTAAATTTGAGAAGGTGTATTTCAATGTTCAGTGTTCAGTGTTTTCCATCTTTGAAGATGTCCTTTTTTTGGCACCTAAAACCCTCACACAATTTTACAGATGCACAATTGAGAGCAGCCTGTCTGGCTGTATCACCGCCTGGTACGGCAACTGCACCGCCCGCAATCGCAGGGCTCTCCAGAGGGTGGTGCAGTCTGCCCAATGCATCACCGGGGGCAAGCTACCTGCCCTCCAGGACACCTACAACACCCCATGTCACAGGAAGGACAAAAGATCATCAAGGACAACAACCACCAGAGCCACTGCCTGTTCACCCCGCTATCATCCAGAAGGCGAGTTCAATACAGGTGTATAAAAGCTGAGACTGAGGGACTGAAAAACAACTTGTATCTCAAAGCCATCAGACAATTAGATAGCCATCACTAGCATATTAGAGGCTACTGCCCTATATACATAGATTGAAATCACTGACATTGCTTTACTTTAGATTATGTGCATTGTTAGATATTACGTGTTAGATATACACTACCGTTCAAAAGTTTGGGGTCACTTAGAAATGTCCTTGTTTTTCAAAGAAAAGCAAATTTTTTGTCCATTAAAATAACATCAAATTGATCAGAAATACCGTGTAGACATTGTTAATGTTGTAAATGACTATTGTAGCTGGAAACGGCTGATTTTTTATGGAATATTTACATAGGCGTACAGAGGCCCATTATCAGCAACCATCACTCCTGTGTTCCAATGGCATGTTGTGTTAGCTAATCCAAGTTTATCATTTTAAATGGCTAATTGATCATTAGAAAACCCTTTTGCAATTATGTTAGCACACCTGAAAACGGTTGTGCTGATTAAAGAAGCAATACAACTGGCCTTCTTCAGACTAGTTGAGTATCTGGAGCATCAGCATTTGTGGGTTCGATTACAGGCTCAAAATGGCCAGAAACAAAGACCTTTCTTCTGAAACTCATCAGTCTATTCTTGTTCTGAGAAATGAAGGCTATTCCATGCGAGAAATTGCCAAGAAACTGAAGAAATGAATGGCGCTTTTGTAGGGGTTTTGGATAAACGCTGAATACAAGGTCTGTGGTAAACACAGGCTTAGGAGATCTTATACATTCTGTTCTATGGGATAATCTTCATCAGCTAACATCACATTTTGGGAATTTTGAAGCATTTATGGAATAAAAAAGCACATGAAGGCTTTATAATTCATAAAGGTCTTGTTAACTGTCTGATATTATCATAGAACAAAACATACAACATCTCATAAGTCTGTGTTAACCTCAGACCTTATTATCGCATTTATCCCTAAACCCTATTCTTTCGTCATTCATTTTCCCCATAGGCTTACCGGTTTTTACATCTAGCTAAGGGGCTTGTTCGACATTTCAGCCGACTGTGCAGGAGACTGATCTATGAAGAACCTTGCATCATAAATAACTACTCCTTATTATTTGTAGCTCAGTCAGTCAGTCACAATTTACTCATGATACATTAGGCTTTTGATCCTATTGGACACGGCGAAGGTGAGGTGTTGTCTTATGTAAACAATTTCAGATGGGCAGTCTGTCTCACTGTCTAGGATTGGATAGAGTGCAATCACCGCAGCTGTGTATGTAAGCATTTCTGCAAGTAAGCATTTCGTTGGATGGTGTATACAACAGGAGCCTGCTGAGGGGAGGACGGATCATAGTAATGGCTGGAACGGAGAAAATGGAATGACATCAAACACATGAAAACCATGTGTTTGATGTGTTTGATACCATTCCCCTTATTCCGCTCCAGTCATTACCACGAGCCCGTCCTCCCCAGTTAAGTTGCCACCAACCTCCTGTGGTGTATACCATATGTATCCTATACATAAGACTAATAAAACTTGAAACTTGGGCAAGTGAGCATTGTCAAAATCAAAACCCAACCCTCAAGTAAGTCATGACGAACTCACTGACAAAACTCAGTTTTGGACGAGACTAACTTTATGAACAAAATTATAGTAGTCAATAATATTGAGTAGCACCCATCTCCACGGGAGTAACCTAACGTGTAGCAGGTTGTCCGGGGAGGGTCTCTTATGCACTCTTATGCACATGTAAATGTGGAGGAGTTGTTAAGATGGAGTGTCGCCATGTCAATATTCCAGATGAAAACAGCTTCAGAAAGCAGCACGTGTCCTATACTGGAATCTACGACAAAAACAACACCAATAAAATTGGTATGTGGTGTCTGTTGACTTTGTGGCAAGAACTTAATCTCGAAGAAAGACATGCACTATGTATAGGCATCCGCTGTATGTTTAAACCGGGGACTGTAAACAGCGAGGCGCACAGGCTCTCTTCCTTTTCCCCTGAAAACCGTGTGTTTCTTCTTTCACGACCCCTCTCAGGGTGCTACTTGAGTCTCCAGTAGGTTCTTCTTTGTCTTTGGCAGGGTTTAACGGCGGTTGACATCCAATATGTTGCATTATCGCCCGCAACTGGACTATAGTATCAATCCATTATACTTTGTGATACAAAATGAAAAAATAAAAACACCCTTCCAACTAACCCTACACTCGTTAAAAACCCACTACCCCATTCCAATACTTTTCCCCTATCCGCTCCGGCACCATGCCAATGACCTGGGAGGACGTGATACCACCCCTCAACACTCAATACAGTAAATCTTCTGAAGTCACATCTCATATACCCAAGTACTTCTCTTCAGCTGCCCCCACAACATCTATTTTCTGTGATTTACGTTCCATTTCTGTGGTACAGTTGATAACCATTGCCATGAACACTAAGAAGCCAACCTTAATGAAGCATATATCACTCGTTGGCCAATCCCTCTGTGCTGGCACAGATCTACTACTCACAGGGATCCTCTCAGGATCCCTCACCATTGACCCATCCTCTTCTACCTTCTTCACTGCCTCAGCGTACGACACTTTCTGCACTACTCTGGCCACTTCAGATTTTTTTATCAAATGAGCATCCCCACAGTTGACACACAAAACTTGATCTACCGAAACTACACAATCCTCTGTCCCATGCCCTCCTGCACACTTCCCACATCTTGAAATATCCCTCCTACACACTGCTGCTACATGGCACCTGGCACCTAAAACATCTCTGTGGATGTGGCACAAAATCTCTAACTGATATATCCTAAAGACTGGGAGTCAAATGGACTGACAGTGACTCACCATGTCTCACCACCGGGTCTGCGGGTGTCATAAACACCAGGAATCTTCAACTTCAATTACTTCACCTTCACACTTAACGCTACCCCAGAAATCCCTCCTTTCAAAGGTGTCCTGTTCCTAAGAGCAAAGCAAGAAACAGATATTGACCCAAGTTACATGGCTGGAAGCACCAGGTCCCTCAGGGCAGGAGAAACACAAACAAATATCACAAGTCCACTACAAGTTACCTTCACTGATTCAACTTAACACAACTCCTTTCCCACCCACCCTGAAACCACAAATGGATCTGCCAAAAGGCAAGGATCCACTTTCTTCAAATATTTCACTCCAACTGGACCAGATTCTTCTTTATCATGTCCATCAATACCAGGTTCGGTCTCTGAGCTCTTCACCGCACCCACCTCACTAAACTCGCCCTCATTCACTTCCATTTCACCTCCAGAACTTGGCCTGGCATATGCTCACACTGATTGCACTTAACACCAATGTTCTTTGACACACCATCTCCCTCTTTTCCTCCATCTTCAATAGATTCAAACTGAACCTCTGCCTCTCTCATTCTCTTTAACCTCTTCTTCCTCTTTTTTTCCCCCATTCCTCTTCCGAAATTACTACTTCTTGTGAATATATTCCACTTTTCCAAATCGAAATTTCTTTCTTGCCTCCTGGAGGGACGTCATCTCCGGGCGCACCAAAACCTCACTAGTAGCTTGAGCACGGAACCCCCTTGTTGCGCTCAGGTCATAATGTAATGCGTCATTCTGAACAGACGGTGGCAGTGTTTCCATCTCCTACTAGGACCAGTGGAAGTGGTGCTTCAGCAAGCCTACAAACTGTAGTAATTGGGTAGGAGACTTGTAGAGGATCAATCAATCAACAATTAGAATGGAATACTTTATATCAAGTGAATTTAACTGCAGCCCGGCCTTATATCCCCAAAGACCAAGCAAAGGTGAGCAGGTAACTAATCTTGAAACCATAAGGTAGAAAACAACGATGTGATCTGGTGAGCTGTTTAGATGTTTACTGCTTCGGACGTTGGGTTCACTGTTTGGGTTATCATCTGTTTCTTTACGCTTCTGATATTTTATCGGTAATTGTCTTAGAAGGAAATGAATGGTAAACATGGATAGGTTATTTGAGATGGCACTTTCACAACGATGATGTTGCTTAGAGGGATATATGTTTTTTAATATAGTTATTATGTCCTTGAATGTGTGGGCAAAGCTAGGCTAGTTATTGTGAGGATGCAACAAAGTAGCCTAAAGCAAGACACTGGATACATTTCGAGAATGCAATAGGCCTATGCCATGTTTTCCCGTGCTTTCCCCTGTCGCCTCTGTCCGTGAGCATTTGGTGTTGATACAGCTAATGTGCATGGTAAACCACCATGCCTTGGGCCTCCCTTCCTCCGATAAGCCCTGATTCTGGGGCCCGGCCAGGCTACGCGATTATTAGGGTACCACCCAGTGGGTCACGGTTCCACTCGCTCTCTCTCTCTCTCTCTCTTTCTCTCTCTCTGTCTCTTTCTCTTTCTCTCTCTCGCTCGGTCTTTCTGGGCTGAAACATGCGTCACTGGAGCTGTCCATGGTCCTGAAAGATCCACACTAGTCTTTCATTGTAGAAAATGGAGTGAAATAGTGTTGTTTTGCCAGCCTCACCCTGGCAACCTCACCGTGCCAGGCTCACCCTGGGCCTCACCCTCCCAGTCTCACCCTGTCAGCCTCCTTTAAGCTATTGTTGGATATTTATCAACTTCTCATTTAGTTTATTGTAGCTCAAGAGATAATGGAAGCAGATTTCAATTGAATACAATTTCACTTTATTTCATTGTGGACCACTGTGCGGCAAACCTACAGAGATCTGTTGTCAAATATAGCCTACAACACAATGTATTTTTTTGGTATTAATTTGCTGGATATTTATAATGCCTGTAGGAGCTGTGTGCTATTCACACATTTATTTTTCCAATACCCTATAGTCTAGGCAAACAGTGCACATGTCAACCAGGAAGAATCAGCCTATATCCCCCTGCTTCATTAATATGAATGAGACGTTCATATCTTCATATCTGGAGCTGAACATTGGACATTGGGAGTTGAATGGTATTCCTAAAAGTTGAATGTTATTCCTAAAAGTTGAATGGTGTTCCTAAAAGTGAATAGAAATCTGAATTGGAACACTTCACCATCCAGGGTTTTGGATGAGTTAGATTTGCATAACATTATGATCATATAAACTTCCAATATTGATTAAATAAAATGTAGCCTATGTTGGCCGTGCACTTCATAGCCTGTTTTCAGGCTGCCTAAAATGGCCTAAACTAAGATAGGTGCATTTTCGTTTGCAATATTCTCTAATGATTGTCTTTACTCTTGGGTATATATATATATAGATATATATATATATATATATTGGGACAACAAATGCCCACCACGATTTGTCAAACATAGACTAACTCAATATTACAGGCGAACGCTATTTATGTCAGTCTGTGTTGCAATTATCATTATTCTGATCGAAAATAGGACCATACCAGTGTTCCACCCTAGTAATTAAAACGCCCCCCTGATTGGACAGATAGATAATCCCGGCGGGCCTCGCGCTCCTACTAACGCGCGAGTGGGACTGAGCGCGAGTCACAATCTGCCCAGGGCGAGGGCAAGACGCATGCGAGAACCCGGTTAAGGAGGCACGCGCTCCAGTCTCTCACCCATGCCAGTCTTTACGCGCGTTTAACGTCGCTTTGCAAAACACATAATTACAGAAGTGTTCTTTAATTTATATGCGCGCAGGGGAACGTAAAGAGAGCTGAATTCAGCAAGAGGCCGAATCCATTCACTGCAACTGTTCTGAAGAGCCACAGAGTAAGTGTGTTGACAAGGACTCCGGGAGAGTGTGTGAATACTCTCCACGACAAAAGAACGACAGGGAGGAAGAGGATACATTTCAATCGCATTTTTTAATTGTCCTTATTTTGGAAGAGAACATGAATGCCGGGGAAGAGAACCTGCTGAAGTCCATCAGCAACGACACTCTACTCGACCTAACGCAGCGCTATGGCCAGTCCGCATTCGGCTTTGGACCTGGTCAGGTTACTGGAAGTTCTGGAGGGCGATACCCTCTCACACCGGCGGCCGACTTCCTCCACGGTCAGACGGGCAAGTCCAACGAGAGCGGCGGGGAGCAGACCAGCGATGACGACGACAGTTTTGACCCTCTGGACCCCCGGAAGAGGGGCTCGGGCTTCGACGATGACAAACACGGGGGTCCCCTTTCTAAGAAGCCCAAGGAGCAGCGGTCTCTGCGCTTGAGCATCAATGCGCGCGAGAGGAGACGGATGCACGACCTGAACGATGCACTAGACGGCCTGCGCTCTGTGATCCCGTATGCGCACAGCCCGTCGGTGAGGAAACTCTCCAAAATAGCCACTCTCCTCCTGGCCAAGAACTACATCCTCATGCAGGCTCAGGCTCTGGAGGAGATGAGGCGGCTGGTGGCTTATCTGAACCAGGGACAGAGCATCAACTCGCCCATCCCCACCGCCCTTGCACCCTTTGGACAGGCGGCCGTGTACCCCTTCACGGGCTCGGCACTCGCCACCCACGCCGATAAATACTCAGGGACAACTGCAAGTCTCTTCAAGCACCATAACGACAAGCCTTGATATCGTTTCTCTGTATATACCTGAACTTCCTCCAATTGCATCCATATATCGGTCTCTCTCTCCCACTTTCTATAGTTATTTGATTACGTTGGAAAAGGGACTAGGCCTACAGAATAAATCCTAAACTATGTTTAAATAACTGCTGCCATGTTTCATCCAGATTGAATAAAAACATGAAAAACAAAAGGCCAGATTAATGTTGGGGTTGGAGCTAAAAAATAGCTGTTTAAGAAATATGGGGAAAAGTGTTTATCTTTCCCTATGCTCTCCTCAGAGTTAGAGGAATTTGATGAGTTGTTGTGGCCGTGACTTATCATGTTTTAATTGACAGTTTGACATTTTATGTGTGGCTATAAAAACGGTACCCTTGCAAAAGTTATGAGTGATCTAAATGTCTTATTATTGTGTACTATGCAACATTCAGCAAAACTACGAAAAATACGGAGAGAGATGACGAAAATGCTTTCCAGTGTCCAACTTTTTTTGCAGCACTGTACATTTTTAATCAACTTTCCCTGATTTTAACGGATGCTATGTGGGGAAACACTAGTTTATTATGTCATATCTTTTTGAAAAGATGTATTGGGGATTTTGGTTTTGTTATTGCACAATTCACATGATTGTAAGCTATTGTACAACTGTGGAAAACTACTTGATCAAAGTAGTGCTATGGCATTGGTTTTCAAAACTACAGCCCGACGAAGCATTGGGTTGTGTTGAATTTCATATATTGTTTATATGTCTTTATAAATAAAACATATATCTATGCTCGAATAGGCTGCTATTTGTCTTTTTCCTTAAACTTGATTCCACACAAATAAACCATGCACAAAATGAAATTGACACATTCAATAATTTTACTTTATCTAGAGTTTATTAACACTGAACTGATTTGTTGTTTTATAGCTTTTGGGACAGTGGTCAGGTGATTCAGACACAAATACATACCATAGTTATGTTTGTAATTAGCATTTTAATTGCCAATTTACCACACGTTTTTCAGTTGTAGCCTACAATTTGTTCAAATGGTTTGTAGTTTACCAGACGTCTGACTTAATTTAAGGCATCCCTCGGTCTAAAATTAGTTGATTTGACTGAATTCAATACGACTTAAACATAAATAAACTGACCGTGATTAGGCTACCCATGTGGATTTCCAGGTGAGTATCAGCAATAGGCTATTATAAATGATCTCACAACAATTTAGGAAATGCGCTCTTTTCACACATTTTTTTTCATATGAGCCTACAGTAGGCCTGTCTACAATTCTCGTTGGAAAATCACAGCAATTAACACCTAATCTCACTCCTAGCTTTTCTAGGCTTCATGACGTTGACAAACCTATCCATCATTCATTTCTGCGTAATGTCGCGAATGAATGGATTCCACAAAATTAATTAGAAACTTCGTAGAGTGATCCGCTCTATTTCTCCCCCATTAAAAACCCTTTTGACATGAAGAGATACATTTATATCGCAGTAAACGAGCCGGGTCTGGCTGGTGGGGCCCGCTGGCGTGCTGAGGGGTCGGTGGCGCTGAAGGGAACGGCGCAAGAGCCGCCCGAGGCGCCCAGGACCTGTCTCCCGATATTTGGGTGATTGCGAGGCCTCGGCGAGTTTTCTCCAACCCAGCCGGATTATTAAGACGATTCCAACTCCTGTCTCCCTCGTCTCCTTAATTCGATGAACGTTACAGAGGGCAGTTTTGATTTGCAGGGCAGTGCATTGCACATAAAACTATGAGGTGGAATATATAGCTTAATCCTTATCTGAGAAATACGATTGTCTTCGCTGTAGGCCTATATTTTAAATGAAGGACAGTCAAACACATTTACTGTAGTCCTATCGTTTTCAGAACAGTACAAATAAATTAGGCTTACAGAAAACTCATGCACACTAAAACAAACTCCTTATCAACTTAACAATAAATAATTCTGCAGAAATGGACTTATTTAAAATAATCATAATCAAAAACAAGGAAATGGTATGCTTTTTTCACCCATAGCAACACGTTGTAGTCTGTGTTATAAATATTTTCGGTAATTATTATACCAATTTAAACTAAAATTTTTACAGTTTAATGAGACCTCCGACTAATCACACCTGTCGTCAATGTGGGCATACATTTAGGCCTACGTGGCAGATTTGATGTAAATATCTATTTGTTTTTCACAATAGGCTACCTCCAAAGAAAAGTTCGGTTGCAATAAAATGGTGAGAGAGAGAGAGAGAGAGCGAGAGAGAGGTACTTTTCAGTCAGTGTCACTGTGGCTTAACTTTGCACCTTTCCATCTTTTACTCATGAGTCTGTCTGTGCGTTAAACCAGCCTATTCCTTAGCTGTGCCGAGGTGGGACACCAGGCTATGTATTCAAACACAAGATAGACGTGAATTTAATATAATAGGAATAAGATTGGTCTACTCGTTAGTCATTCAATCATTCAGTCTCTCTGTCTGTCGCTAAGGGTTGCCCCAGTCACTCTATAACAGTTTAGATGGATGTCATAACAGCATGCCACCTCTGGCATCTCAAATTGGAGTTCTGATGACAGACGACTCCTCAGCAGCCCCGCGTGACAGGCAGAAGATCGGGGATTCGTTGTGACAAACGGTGCTGTTGATTTTAGGCCATAGCCTCCGTCTCGAGCTCAATCACTATCCACTTCGGCTAATTGGCTTGGATGAGACGGCTGCCTTTTTGCACGGAAGTCTGTATGGTCAGTTTCCCAGTGGCTCCGGTAAACTGCATGGTTTATCACTTGATACAGTATGTGTTCATGGAGACAACTTTCAATACTGCTATAGCTTGTACGTTTCAGGGTGACAATTTATTAATTATTATAATATCAACTATATTGGTGCGTTCTTGACCTTGGTGTGTAGCATATTCAGACCAGGGTCTAGAAGGAAACACTTACTCTGAAATAACTATTTCAAATCGTTTTCAACTCTTAATTGCCCTTGAAATGTCATTTGTATTGCCAACAATAACGAAACCAACAACAAAATATACCACTTTCTAAAGAGATTTTAAACTATTTATAAATAGTTTATAGACTGCTGATTATTAGTTTAACTAAGTGCTATACCCAAATATGATCAGCATTTATGATAATGGCACCATAATGAAATGCCTCCCAATCTGTCTAGATAACTTCATCATATTTTACGTCACATACATAGCCTACTCATATACTGACTCTTGTTGACACACACACACACACACACACACACACACACACACACACACACACACACACACACACACACACACACACACACACACACACACACACACACACACACACACACACACACACACACACACACACACACACACACACACACACACACACACACACACATGCCCTCAGTGATGTTATGTAGACCAACACATATCCCAGCACACTCCTGCCTACCTGCACAACTGTGTCCAATCTAGTGCACAGTACTAAGCTGCATTTCTGGTGTCTGTAAACCTTTGTGTTTGTTCTCAGTGGGATCAGAAGGGAGTGATTTCATTAGCAGGGCCGTGAGCTTTGAGGTATGTTGTTGTGCTTTTCCACAACCCGATGGTATAGTAGTAAAAACATATGCCCTTAAGTGCCAACCTCTCTCTAATGCTTCTGACAGCGCTGCTTTCTCTAATTACGCTCTCTCAGAGACTGGCCTTCGTGTCTGATGCACATTGTGACACTCTTTATCACACTCGTATACACAGAGGACAAACACACACACACACACACACGCACAAACACACACACAAACATACATACTGCCGAGGGTTGTTAGCGGGGTTGGGGATGAGGGGGGTTGGGCTGTACTTTACAATAAAATGCTTTGCAGGTTTTCGTTCAAAACTGCTCAGAAAGGCAAACCTGTTCTGTTAGATGCCAACTGATACTGGAAACAGGGGTGTTTGGGCACGATCAAGTGGTGGAAGGGGGGAAAGTTTGCATAAACAATAGAGCCTGTGTGAGTTTGGGGTGGGGGGTATGTTTCTGTGTGTGTCTGGTTCTGGTAGTTCTGGTAGCAGAGAGAGAGAAAGAAAGAGGGAGACAAAGGGAAACATTTTAAAAAGAGGTGTAGCGTGAGAGAGGGAAGCGCTGATGGCTCTGTGTTATTGTGCCTGCAGTGGCACTGGAAGGACCCCCCAGTGTTCCATTCCTCTATGACATCACTGCTCTCCTCCCTCCCAGCCCCGCCTTGTCAGAAGCAATGAATGGGTGAGTCAGTTGGTTCCGAGGAGCCATGTGATTCGGGGCGACGTTTTTGCGAGTGCGGTGGGATGGGTCCGGGTCTTCCATTCATTACCCTCATCAGATGGGTAAGGGGGAGGGGGGTAGTGTTGGAGGGAGGACTATGTGTTCATATGGCCGCAAAACTTCAGAACATGGCAGTCAGGCAAAGCGTTTTGCCTATCGCCACAAGGCACCTGACACCACACATTGTAAACCCAGACTGTGTAGACGAGCTGGGGCTGGGCCTAGGGAGAGGGAGGGGAGACGAGAGGAGCAGGGAGGGGAGACTGCAGGACAACATGAACATGGAGGAGCTGATTTGCCTCCGTCTATAGCATTCTTTAAGATTATATTGTGCTATCCAGTTGTGTCCCAAAAAAAACTATTTTGCTCAAAACATTATTTTACTCTTAAGGTTGTGTACATTATTGTATTTATACGTGGGATATTGTTTTTCAACAGGAAAAGTTCCAAAATCACTGGAATGCATCTTTAAGCACTTGGCTGGACAAATGTTACTATATCTAATGACAGGGCTACATTGATATTCCTAATCACTTTAGAATCAAAAGAGCTCTTTCACTCTGTCACTGCCTCTGACCCCTTTCACTCCCTCCACCCCACCCTTTCTTTTTGATTTCCCAGTCTCACCAACTATTATCCCTCCCTCCCTCTTGGCCTGTGGTCTTGACAGAAGATGTGAGTTGACAAACGGGGGCATCCATTACCTTGGCACAGCCTAATCTCTGTAATGGTCCTCAGACACACCACTGACTGGTGGGGAACTTTGGGGGGAAATGGAGGGAAATGGGGGCACAGACACACACACACACCTTCTACTCCACCCTCTGCGTCTAGCTCCCTGCTCCGTACCAACTGAACACACACACAGACACACACAGAGTACCCTCACCCATCACCCAGCTCCATACCAGCTGAACACACACACACACCGAGTACCCTCACCCATCACCCTGTTCCGTACCAGCTGACGAGGGCCGTGGTTTTGTGGGAGCAGGGGGAGTTCGTTATCCTCATTAATTAATGCCAAAAGCGATGTAGTTGGCCATCCATAATCCTCCATGCGGAGACACAGTGACAGGCAGGCAGGCAGGGCCGGCCCCACCCTCCACAGCCACTCATAGACACACACACACACAGGAAATGAAGATGCATTTAACTCTCATCATCAATGTGAGTCTGGGACTGGGTGTATGTGGGGATGGGGGGACAGGGAGTGTTAGCTGTGTGTTGGGGGCGATAGTGTTGTGTGTATATGTGTGTGTGTGTGTGTGTGTGTGTGTGTGTGTGTGTGTGTGTGTGTGTGTGTGTGTGTGTGTGTGTGTGTGTGTGAGGTGTGCATCAATAGGCCTACTTAGGCCAAATTAACCTCTGATAGTGATACCAGGCCACTCACACTGCCAATCCTGCATCTTATTGTCATCCTTCACCACTGCCTAACTGTTACTGCTTTTACACAATACAATCTCTGTTTGGTGTTTTCCCCTTTCATTTACTTTCCTTTTCAATTGTACCTACAGATGCAGGATCTTAATTTGATCACACTGTTGCAGGCAAACTTTCCTGCAATGCAGAACATTTAAAACGTGTAATGTATTTGACGATTAAAAATGTCACTTTGAAATTTCCACGTTGAAATTTCCGACTTGTTTCTCCCTTAAGAACATTGTACTGTATCAGCCTCTACAAATGTTTCATAAATTATAATCCACTAAAGTTACATTTACACAGTCCAATTCTGTCAGAATATCTAATATGATTTGGCAAAAGACCAATAATTGGGCAAAATATAAAAATTGAGCTGTCTGTGTAAACACAAACACATAATAATTCAATAATTTCCTGCTGTAGCAAACTGGCTCAAATGAAGATCCTACATCTGTATGTGTGTAATACAACAGGGTGTTATAGGATGAAGATGTGTCAGACAGTCTGAGTCCGGTGGCTGGGTCTCGGAAGTGAGCGGGACAGGGGTGCAGGGGGTGCAGTACCCTCCTGAATGAAAGGCAAGATTAATGGCATTTCCCTGCCGCAGATCGTCTCGCGCTCGCCTAATTAAAAGAGTTGGAACATGCGCATGGCCATGGATCAGTGGCTTTTAATGAGGAGCTTGTAGGCCCATTTGGGTCTCATTTTCTGCTTAATCAGGCCGGTTTAAAAAGTCCTTTTGGAGGGATGTGACTCCTTTAAACCTGCTCATTATCAATAATAGTGCTTCAGTTAAGTACTTCAGGAAACGCGGTGTTTAATTAATATTGTGGGGTACACGTGGATTAGCTGACAGGCTGGAATGGAGCAGAGAGAGAGAGGGGAGGGGAGGGGAGGTGGGGGGCTGTAATTGATGAAGAACTTTCAAGGGCACTGATTTCATTAAGCAGCTTCATTACGACCCAAATAACTCTTCATGTCATTTCAATGCTCCAGTCGCTTTCCCAGACACACACACACACACACACACACACACACACACACACATACACACATGTGCACAAACACGCACAGACAGACACACACACGAGCAAACACAGACACACACACACAGACATTCCAACACTCAAACGCACACATTTATTGTGTTGTGTAGGAGGAGGACACAAGAAGGATTTTCACATTAGAGGGTTTGTTTTCAAGTTTAGGTTGTGAAGTAAATGCCTACTGCATATTGTGTTTTGATTGATTTAAGATGACTCCACTGCAGCCATCCATTGCAATTCGATTCTGATTTGTTATGGAAGAATTTTCCATTGAAGCTTGTAAACACGGGGTCACCTGAGAGCTTTGAAGGTCATGGGTTTACAGGAAAAGCAGACTTGACAGAAGAGAGTGGGCTGGAGGTGGGTGGGCCGAATCCTCTAGCAACTTCCACCACTCAGACCCACTGTTCTCTCCCACAGAGCTAGAGTTACTAAAGGCTCTTATGGGCACTTTATCCTATTGTGATAATCTGCTTAGGCCTGGACTCCACTGTTGTCTATCTGGAGCTGGACTCCATTGTTGTCTATCTGGAGCTGGACTCCACTGTTGTCTATCTGGAGCTGGACTCCACTGTTGTCTATCTGGAGCTGGACTCCACTGTTGTCTATCTGGAGCTGGACTCCACTGTTGTGTATCTGGAGCTGGACTCCACTGTTGTGTATCTGGAGCTGGACTCCACTGTTGTCTATCTGGAGCTGGACTCCACTGTTGTCTATCTGGAGCTGGACTCCACTGTTGTGTATCTGGAGCTGGACTCCACTGTTGTCTATCTGGAGCTGGACTCCACTGTTGTCTATCTGGAGCTGGACTCCATTGTTGTCTATCTGGAGCTGGACTCCACTGTTGTCTATCTGGAGCTGGACTCCACTGTTGTCTATCTGGAGCTGGACTCCACTGTTGTCTATCTGGAGCTGGACTCCACTGTTGTGTATCTGGAGCTGGACTCCACTGTTGTCTATCTGGAGCTGGACTCCACTGTTGTCTATCTGGAGCTGGACTCCACTGTTGTCTATCTGGAGCTGGACTCCACTGTTGTCTATCTGGAGCTGGACTCCATTGTTGTCTATCTGGAGCTGGACTCCACTGTTGTCTATCTGGAGCTGGACTCCACTGTTGTCTATCTGGAGCTGGACTCCACTGTTGTCTATCTGGAGCTGGACTCCACTGTTGTCTATCTGGAGCTGGACTCCACTGTTGTCTATCTGTAGCTGGACTCCACTGTTGTCTATCTGGAGCTGGACTCCACTGTTGTCTATCTGGAGCTGGACTCCACTGTTGTGTATCTGGAGCTGGACTCCACTGTTGTCTATCTGGAGCTGGACTCCACTGTTGTCTATCTGGAGCTGGACTCCATTGTTGTCTATCTGGAGCTGGACTCCACTGTTGTCTATCTGGAGCTGGACTCCACTGTTGTCTATCTGGAGCTGGACTCCACTGTTGTCTATCTGGAGCTGGACTCCACTGTTGTGTATCTGGAGCTGGACTCCACTGTTGTGTATCTGGAGCTGGACTCCACTGTTGTCTATCTGGAACTGGACTCCACTGTTGTCTATCTGGAGCTGGACTCCACTCTTGTGTATCTGGAGCTGGACTCCACTGTTGTCTATCTGGAGCTGGACTCCACTGTTGTGTATCTGGAGCTGGACTCCACTGTTGTCTATCTGGAGCTGGACTCCACTGTTGTCTATCTGGAGCTGGACTCCACTGTTGTGTATCTGGAGCTGGACTCCACTGTTGTCTATCTGGAGCTGGACTCCACTGTTGTGTATCTGGAGCTGGACTCCACTGTTGTGTATCTGGAGCTGGACTCCACTGTTGTGTATCTGGAGCTGGACTCCACTGTTGTCTATCTGGAGCTGGACTCCACTGTTGTCTATCTGGAGCTGGACTCCACTGTTGTCTATCTGGAGCTGGACTCCACTGTTGTGTATCTGGAGCTGGACTCCACTGTTGTCTATCTGGAGCTGGACTCCACTGTTGTCTATCTGGAGCTGGACTCCACTCTTGTGTATCTGGAGCTGGACTCCACTGTTGTCTATCTGGAGCTGGACTCCACTGTTGTGTATCTGGAGCTGGACTCCACTGTTGTGTATCTGGAGCTGGACTCCACTGTTGTCTATCTGGAGCTGGACTCCACTGTTGTGTATCTGGAGCTGGACTCCACTGTTGTCCATCTGGAGCTGGACTCCACTGTTGTCTATCTGGAGCTGGACTCCACTGTTGTGTATCTGGAGCTGGACTCCACTGTTGTCTATCTGGAGCTGGACTCCACTGTTGTGTATCTGGAGCTGGACTCCACTGTTGTCTATCTGGAGCTGGACTCCACTGTTGTCTATCTGGAGCTGGACTCCACTGTTGTGTATCTGGAGCTGGACTCCACTGTTGTGTATCTGGACCTGGACTCCACTGTTGTCTATCTGGAAGTGGACTCCACTGTTGTGTATCTGGTGCTGGACTCCACTGTTGTCTATCTGGAGCTGGACTCCACTGTTGTCTATCTGGAGCTGGACTCCACTGTTGTCTATCTGGAGCTGGACTCCACTGTTGTGTATCTGGAGCTGGACTCCACTGTTGTGTATCTGGAGCTGGACTCCACTGTTGTGTATCTGGAGCTGGACTTCACTGTTGTCTATCTGGAGCTGGACTCCACTGTTGTCTATCTGGAGCTGGACTCCACTGTTGTGTATCTGGAGCTGGACTCCACTGTTGTCTATCTGGAGCTGGACTCCACTGTTGTGTATCTGGAGCTGGACTCCACTGTTGTGTTTCTGGAGCTGGACTCCGCTGTTGTCTATCTGGAAGTGGACTCCACTGTTGTGTATCTGGAGCTGGACTCCACTGTTGTGTATCTGGAGCTGGACTCCACTGTTGTCTATCTGGAGCTGGACTCCACTGTTGTCTATCTGGAGCTGGACTCCACTGTTGTGTATCTGGAGCTGGACTCCACTGTTGTCTATCTGGAGCTGGACTCCACTGTTGTCTATCTGGAGCTGGACTCCACTGTTGTCTATCTGGAGCTGGACTCCACTGTTGTGTATCTGGAGCTGGACTCCACTGTTGTGTATCTGGAGCTGGACTCCACTGTTGTCTATCTGGAGCTGGACTCCACTGTTGTCTATCTGGAGCTGGACTCCACTGTTGTCTATCTGGAGCTGGACTCCACTGTTGTGTATCTGAAGCCATGCAGGGAAGTGGTGTACTTGAGGGGTTTTGTTGCGCTGCCTCTAAATCTCTGGGGGGTTTCTGCTTTCACTGCAGGACCAATTACAAGGGCCAACACTGTGGAGGCTTGCTGGGTGACATGAGGCTCACTAGTGGCAGGTCTCAATCATCAATCAATCAATATTTTAAACAGCCAATAAAAAAATAAGATAAGAATTCCACATCAGCCTAACAATAAGGAAAAGAGTGGTCGGCTTGAGGATACATTCAGCCACTATTTATTGTTGAACTCAGCGGGATTTGTCTGGCTAATAGCATTCACAATGGGCTGGAATATTCAAGGTAAATTAAATTAAATCAAATGAAATCCAACTTGAGAATCCTCATTTTTTGTGTGCAAAGGTTTTTACCACGTCCTTTAGGTCTAGGTTGCGGGCCTGACTGTTTTCTATACTGGGTATTGCCTGTACATTATATGTCCATTGCACTGCACACAATGTAAACTTAGTCTTGAATGATGCATGCCAAAATATACCAGAGATAAGGGACTGGTGATAATGCAACCACTCAATTTAAAAGCCAGTTCACCAGTATGAACCAAACCGCGTTTTTTGTTCAAACCCACAAGAACTTTTAAAGACGATAATCTGTTTGCATCTGCCAATTTGTTGGCTGTCCAGAATCCAGACGACCTGTCCCCAGAGTTTCCTATACAGTTCATCTCTTTCCGTAACGTGGCAATTAAGTAGAACAAGAGGCTCAATTAAAGATGTTGCAGAACTGCTGTACTTTAAGCACCACTCCCTTCTGCCCAGTTTCAATGATGTTGCTATAGCAATCAAGCTATTTTTACCATCCCTGTAACTGTCGCTTCTGTGGAGAGATCGTTTTGTCAACTAAAACTCATAATGAACTACAAGAAGAGGCATTAGGCTCTCGGCCTGAAATACGCTTTTGAATACCTGAGTCAGCTCCAGTCATTGCACTGGTGCCGTCGTAGCCTTGACCACGGCATTTGTTCACTGATATCCCCTTATACTTAAACATTCCTGAAGCCCAAGAAACAAACAGTACATATGGAAATTGAAAAGGCATGCCCTCCCCCGCCCTTCTGGGCCCCCAGTTGGTGGTGTTGTATTTTTTATCTCTCCTTTGCTATTGTTCCCATTTCTGTCTCAATACATTCAATTCAAGAATACATTTGGTGTATTAGTAGCATGGTAAGAGGGATGACGTAAGTAGTTCATCCAAAGAAGTGGACTGAATGGCTTATGTTCAATTGTAGAACAAGAGAAAATAGGAAGAGGGAGAAGGAAAGGGAGGGAGAGGCTAGAAAGGAGGAGGAGGACGAGGACGAGGAGAGAGGGAGGGAGGGAGAGGCTAGAAAGGAGGAGGAGGACGAGGAGGAGGAGAGAGGGAGGGAGAGGCTAGAAAGGAGGAGGAGGACGAGGAGGAGGAGAGAGGGAGGGAGGGAGAGGCTAGAAAGGAGGAGGAGGACGAGGAGGAGGAGAGAGGGAGGGAGGGAGAGGCTAGAAAGGAGGACGAGGACGAGGAGGAGGAGAGAGGGAGGGAGGGAGAGGCTAGAAAGGAGGACGAGGACGAGGAGGAGGAGAAAGGGAGGGAGGGAGAGGCTAGAAAGGAGGAGGAGGACAAGGAGGACGAGAGAGGGAGGGAGGGAGAGGCTAGAAAGGAGGAGAGGACGAGGAGGAGGAGAAAGGGACGGAGGGAGAGACTAGAAAGGAGGATGAGGACGAGCAGGAGGAGAGAGGGAGGGAGGGAGAGGCTAGAAAGGAGGAGGAGGACGAGGAGGAGGAGAGAGGGAAGAAGGGAGAGGCTAGAAAGGAGGACGAGGACGAGGAGGAGGAGAGAGGGAGGGAGGGAGAGGCTAGAAAGGAGGACGAGGAGGAGGAGAGAGGGAGGGAGGGAGAGGCTAGAAAGGAAGACGAGGAGGAGGAGAGAGGGAGGGAGGGAGAGGCTAGAAAGGAGGAGGAGAGAGGGAGGGAGGGAGAGGCTATAAAGGAGGAGGAGGACAAGGAGGAGGAGAGAGGGAGGGAGGGAGAGGCTAGAAAGGAGGACGAGGAGGAGGAGAGAGGGAGGGAGGGACGGAGAGGCTAGAAAGGAGGAGGAGGACGAGGAGGAGAGAGGGAGGAGGGAGAGGCTAGAAAGGAGGAGGAGGACGAGGAGGAGGAGAGAGGGAGGGAGGGAGAGGCTAGAAAGGATGAGGAGGACGAGGAGGAGGATGAGAGAGGGAGGGAGGGAGAGTCTCCTTTTAATCATCACAGTGGGGGCCTACTTACATTATGTGGGTTTGACTTGTTGATAGCGTTGACACTGTCCAACTGAGTAGCAGGTGATATCAGAGCGACTTTGAAGGATTAGTGGGAATAAGAGGGGGTTTAGCGAGTTTTGCGTGGGGGATAATTCCTTTGAAATATTCTAATATGTGAAATGGATTTTATTTTCAGATTGAGGTTTCTCGAGGACAATAGCATTGGGGAAATTGTCTTACTGTATGACATCAGCAGAAGGAGGGAGAGAGAAAGAAAGAGATTAGAGAAAGAGAGGGCAAGAGAGACCGCCTTTAAAAGGAAGGATATCAGAAGAGGTCGTCCTGCAGTACTAGAGTATAGGCTATATATAGGTGCATAGTACAGTACAGTAGCTAAGCTAACAGCTAACCCTAAACAGAGCTAAAGCTAGGCCTAATGCCACTCCAGCTAATGCTCTGGATAAGCCTCAGCTCTACTACCTTGTTATGATTTTTCATAGAATGCAAATAAAAAGATAATAACACAAAGGCAATCCATTCCTATCTAATCTATAACACCTTTATTGTTGGGACTGATTGTTTTTCTCTGGTAGGAAATAACAGAAAAACAATCACCTTTTGTTTATTTTCAAGGAAGTGTGCAACTTTTGTTATGTGTGGTGCCAAAGCATCCAAACACAGTTGTTGACAGATACAGGACATGTTAACTAAAGGAGGAGCGATTGAAATCTAGTTTATATATATTTATGTTCTAACCAGTACAGGAAATTGAAACACATACAGTCGCAAGGTCAATAAAATAGCAGTATTAAATAGCAATACATCATTATGTGTGTGCCTGCGTGTGTGTGTGTGTGTACATGAAACCCCCACCCATCAGTCTCCCAGTAAAGGGCTAGCCCATTAGATCGCAGGGGTGTTTGTGTGTGTCATTTACTGTCTTCATTACACTGGTGTGTTAATGGAGTAGATGACTTTGGAGGTGGAGCGATGGACAGATGGATGGATGACAGTCCTCTATCACCTCTGATGCTGACAGAGAGAGGGAGTGAAGGAGGAGTGGGATAGAGGGAGAGAAAGAAAGGGAGAGATTGAAGGATGAGAAAGAGAGAGAGGGAGGGAGAGAAAGGGAAAGAGAAAAAGAAAGAGAGAGGTGCAAGGGAGAGAAAGAGAAAATATGAAATGGTGACATTATGTCTGAATGAAAGACTGACGGAGGGGTTATATGGTGGGTAGCTGGGCACAGTGGGTGTGAGGTTGTGTGTGTGTGTGTGTGTATGTGTGTGTGAATGAAGCCCCATACTGTACGTTGGTGTGTCCAGGTGGCTTGCCGTTCTCTCCTGTGTGAGGGATTATTCCCAGGAAGTGCAGTGAAGCAACAGTAATACAGAGCGTGCCTTATTGTTACTGAGACTACAGCTACACGTTCACACAGTAGACACATGCATACACACATTGAGCTGCAGAGCTATTGAAAAGAAACTTGTGCATCTCATTCACGCATTTGGAACAAATCATCTCTGTTGAGAAAACAAATAAGGATGATTGGGAGATTTTGAAGTAAAGAAAACAACTAGTATTTCACTGATATTATTATGGAGAGAAAACAAGGGGATTCAGTCATTTGGAGGAATGTTTTTCTGTTTTTGGAAATCTCTACAGGTGTTCGTTGACCATCCTCTTACAATATGAAACATGTCATCATACTAAACCACTCTACATTTCATCAACTTTGTTTTTTTTTAGGATGGAAATAGGATGACTTAATTGGTTAAGAAATAAAGCTGTGGCCCAATCCCCTTTCCGGTCGCCATTGTCCTTGTATTAATATTTCAGACAATGAAGGCAAAAAAACAATACTTTGTGATCCCTAACAGGGAATTACATAGGATACATTTGTATCATCCCCCCTCCCTTCACACACACACACACACACACACACACACACACACACACACACACACACACACACACACACACACACACACACACACACACACACACACACACACACACACACACACACACACACAAACACACACACACACACACACACACACACACACACACACTTTCTGGTATTGTGAACATGAGGATTTCTGATAATGTCCCGGCTCCATTTTCATTTTAATCCCGGCAATGGGACTGGATAAGCTGGTGAAGAAGGCCTTGGCCCGGCTGATGCTTCTGATTGAGTTTCTTTTGTTTGGTAGATATGTAATATGGCCGGGTTCAGAGGATTTAATGGGGGGTTACTAGATGGTATGTGATTTAATCATGTTTGCAGAGGTAAACAGGCGGTAGTCTGCTTCCTGACACACACGCAAATGCGCACGCATGCACACGCACACACGCACGAACACACACGCACGAACACACACGCACACACGCACACATGCACACACACACACACACACACACACACACACACACACACACACACACACACACACACACACACACACACACACACACACACACACACACACACACACACACACAGGGTGTTTCAACAGTGTAAGGCAGACAAGTGCCTAAGGTGTTAGTTTCACAGAGACAGAGAGATTGGAAACATTACAAGGGTAGTATTGTGTAATGGGGGGGGGTTGCCTTGAACGCAGATGCTTGTGAGGGAGTGTGGGATTTTAGATAGGGACAAGGGGGAAGGACATGTGTGTGGGGGGAGATGGCCTGGGATTTTGGAGGGGGGGGGTACTAACAAGCACAGAATGGAATTAAGAATAATTGGTCTGGAGAGGGGGTGGGGGGGGGGGGGGTGGTGGATGGTGGGTGGGTTTTGGGTTTTGGGTTTTGGGATTGGCGACCCAAATGTTGTAGCTTATGACCCTGGGGGGGAGACCTTTCTATAGCCTTTTAATGTGTGCGGCGGTACTGATGACAAGGACATGGATCAGTTACAGTAACCGTCCTAGACGAATGGATTATGGAGGAACAAATAGATAATGAACAGGATTTAATGAAGAAAGGAAGGGGATGGAGAGTAAAAAGGGAGGCATTGTATTTGACCCTGATTCTAAACGCCTGCTAAACAAACCTACTTACTTATACAGCTATTTTACTGTTAAGAAATCCACATAGAAATTAAACATTTTCAGCTAATTCATTGAATTTCAATTCACTTCCTGATGGACTAAATTGGAAACTGAATTGACCCCAAACCCTGCTGAAATCCATCTTATATGAGTGAATAAGTGGAAGCAACAGTGGCAACAGCACTCACTGAGAAGTGTAACCATGAAAACCATTAGCACTCTAGGAGTGAGGGAGGGAGTGAGCGAGAGAGAGTGTGTGAGGGAATATGTGAGGCAGAGTGAAAGAGAGAGAGAGAGAGAGAGAGAGAGAGAGAGAGAGAGAGAGAGAGAGAGAGAGAGAGAGAGAGAGAGAGAGAGAGAGAGAGAGAGAGAGAGAGAGAGAGAGAGAGAGAGAGAGAGAGAGAGAGAGAGAGAGAGAGAGAGAGAGAGAGAGAGAGAGAGAGAGAGAGAGAGAGAGAGAGAGAGAGAGAGAGAGTGGGGATCCCCGTCCTCTTTTAACTTAATCCTCACAGTGGCAGGCTCAACAATAAGAAACCATGATCAGCTGCCATTTACGCAACGCACACACACACACACTTGTGGGCCCCCCACCACTTACCCCAGATCTGTATCTGGCTCTGTGAGTGTAGGGTAGGAGGTGAGTGGGTAGGATGGAAAGCAGGGTGGACAGGGGGCGGTGGAGGGGGGTGTCTGCTAGTTTTCTTTATGTCTCCATCAGTCTGTCTAACTTCTAGTGCCACTACAGTCATTAGGCCTGTTGTGTTAAATCTTTCTTACATTAGCTACCATAACACATTGTTAGACATTAAAGTAATATTATCAATATTCAGATCATAATTATAGCAACAAAAGCTGAGAAAGTTGGGTGAGAGTGTGCGAGAGAGAGAGAGCGAGAGAGAAATCATTTTCACTCAGGCAACACATGTGTGTTTAGTTGTCTTGGAGACACAGATACAGGTGAGCACAAATAGAACACAAAGTCATGAATCCCCCATCTCAAGGTGTTGCTATCCAGGCATACAGAGCCTGGGGCTGCAGTGTCCTGATACACAGAAGACCTGGAGGATAAAACACCTCCGACACTCTCACAGGGAAATAAAAGGAGGGCAAAAGCAAGAGAAACACTTCCTTTGTACAGTATTGGACACTAGGATGACTATGATGATGATGAGGATGACTATGATGATGATGAGGATAATTATGAGGATGATAACGATGATGGTGATGGAAGTATCAAACATCAGGCCAGACACAATAGCATCGCAAAGATTTGTTTTTAAATCAATAGATTTTCTCTGTTAGAGTAGGAGCAATTCAAATCCACCCCCACTATTACTAGACATCCCAATACCCTGTTCACTGACAGTATTTAGAGGTTAAAGTAGTTAACACAGGAACAATATCACCACAAAAACACACACACACACACACACACACACACACACACACACACACACACACACACACACACACACACACACACACACACACACACACACACACACACACACACACACACACACACACACACACACACATACTCATTAACCGCTTCACCCACTGGCATGTGTGTGACGTTTATTGGCATGTTTATTCACATATGTATGAACTGGAGGTGCCCCATTATGCTCTTGGGTAACAGTAAGAGATGGGAGAAAGGACAGGAGGGCAGACAAATGATTATGATACAAATGAGAGCACTTGGTGGATACAGACTACATCCATAATCCTGATGTTGCTATGGCTTCTGTATTATGCAGATGAGACACACACATGCACAGCAACCAGGTTGTGATTAAATTTGCCGGGGCGTATGATCCGTCGCTAAATCTTTGCAATTTTCATTTTATGCAGCTTTAATATGGATCATGGTTTCTCTCAGGGTGCCCCCGTCGCTTAATCTGGAGCAATCTGAACTGAACCCGGCTGGGTATGGCAGGAAGGCTAACAGCTGACAGGCTACACCAGGACTACACAGCCCAGCCACTGGGATAACTGTGTATTTGCACATCTGACCACCTGGAGGCCAATGAAAATACACTAACATCCAAACATATCTCAGGGCGAAAATATAATTATTTGTTTCAATAAAACAAATAACAGCGTAAACACTTCATATCCCTGGATAGAGAGGGCAAGGCCATCCTTGAACCACCTAAAATGTCTAACAACAAGTCTGAAGACAATCTGAAGACAAAACCACAAGTTGCTTTGATGTGAATACAGTAGCAGTCACAGATATCTTATCAAAATAAGGTCTATATGTAATTCTATGGTAGCAGGTGTAAGATTAGTCAGGTAAGTGTGTGGTGAACAGACGTTGTCACTGCCACAGCCACTGTAGCACCAGGCTAACATACACAATCTGCTATCTCTAACCTATTTTCTACATTGTGCTAGTGTAACGGATGTGAAATGGCTAGCTAGTTAGCGGGTACGCGCTAGTAGCGTTTCAATCAGTTACGTCACTTGCTCTGAAACCTAGATGTAGTGTTGCCCCTTGCAAAGTCTTTTGTGGAGCGATGGGTAACGATGCTTCGTGGGTGACTGTTGTGGATGTGTGCAGAGGGTCCCTGGTTCGCGCCCGGGTATGGGCGAGGGGACGGTACTAAAGTTATACTGTTACACTATGAAAAAACACATATGGGATCATGTAGTAACCAAAAAAGTGTTAAATAAATCAAAATATATCTTAGATTTTAGATTCTTCAAAGTAGCCACCGTTTGCCTTGATGACTGCTTTGCACACTCTTGGCATTCTCTCAACCAGCATCACTTGGAATGCTTTATTTCCATATTTCCATATTTTCCATATTTTGAGCACTTTCCTTCACTCTGCGGCCCAACTCATCCCAAACCATCTCAATTGGGTTGAGGTTGGGTGATTGTCGAGGTTAGGTCATCTGATGCAGCACTCCATCACTCTCCTTCTTGGTCAAATAGCACTTACACAGCCTGGAGGTGTGTTGGGTCATGGTCCTGTTGAAATACAAATGATAGTCCCACTAAGCGCAAACCAGATGGGATGGCGTATCGCTGCAGAATGCTGTGGTAGCCATGTTGGTTAAGTGCACCTTGAATTCTAAATAAATCACAGACAGTGTCACCAGCAAAGCACCCCCACACCATCACACCTCCTCCATGCTTCACGGTGGGAACCATACATGCGGAGATCATCCGGATCCAACACGTCCTCCACCGGAACACAGCATCTCTCCTCCGGACCATACCCCTCCCAGTCCACGAGGTACTGAAGGCCCCTCGCCCGACGTCTCAAATCCAGTATGGAACGAACAGAGTACGCCGGGGCCCCCACGATGTCCGGAGGGGGCGGAGGAACCTCCCGCACCTCAGACTCCTGGAGCAGGCCAGCCACCACCGGCCTGAGGAGAGACGCATGGAACGAGGGGTTAATGCGGTAATCGGGGGGAAGCTGTAACCTATAATATACCTCGTTCACTCTCCTCAAGGTTTTTAAATGGCCCCACAAACCGCGGACCCAGCTTCCGACAGGGCAGGCGGAGGGGCAGGTTTCAGGTCGAGAGCCAGACCCGGTCCCCGGGGCGAACACGGGGGCCTCACTGCGGTGACGGTCTGCAGCACGGCGCGCTGAAGGTGGTCATGGGCGGCGTACCATGTCTCCTCCGCACGCAGGAACCAGTCATCCACCGCAGGAGCCTCGGTCTGACTCTGATGCCAAGGAGCCAGAACCAGCTGATACCCCAAAACACACTGGAAGGGAGAGAGGTTAGTTGAGGAGTGGCAAAGCAGGTTTTGGGCCATCTCTGCCCAGGGCACGAATGCTGCTCACTCTCCCGGCCGGTCCTGGCAATAAGACCTCAGAAACCTACCCACATCCTGGTTAACTCTCTCCACCTGCCCACTTACTCTCGGGGTGAAAACCTGAGGTAAGGCTGACCGAGACCCCCAGACGTTCCATGAACGCCCTCCAGACCCTCGACGTGAACTGGGGACCCCAATCAGACACTATATCCTCAGGCACCCCGTAGTGCCGGAAGACGTGAGTAAACAGGGCCTCCGCAGTTTGTAGGGCCGTAGGGAGACCGGGCACTTGGAGGAGACGACAGGACTTAGAAAAACAATCCACAACGACCAGGATCGTGGTGTTACCTTGTGAAGTTGGAAGATCAGTTATGAAATCCAACGACAGGTGCGACCACGGCCGTTGTGGAACGGGTAAGGGTTGTAACTTACCTCTGGGCAGGTGCCTAGGAGCCTTACACTGGGCGCACACCGAGCAGGAGGAAACATAAACCCTCACATCCTTAGCCAAAGTGGGCCACCAGTACTTCCCACTAAGTCAGCGCACCGTCCGGCCGATCCCAGGATGACCAGAGGAGGGTGACGTGTGGGCCCAATAGATCCGCCGGTCGCGGACAGCAGACGGAATGTATAGACACCCAGCTGGACACTGGGGTGGAGCGAGCTCTGCATGTGCACGCTTCCAGCTCCCACAATACCTGCGCCACCAAGCAAGAGGCGGGGAGTATGGGAGTGGGATTCATGGGCCGCTCCCCTGTGTCATACAGCCGGGACAATGCGTCTGCCTTAACGTTCTGGGAGCCTGGTCTGTAAGAAAGGGTAAACACAAAACGGGGGAAAAACATGGCCCACCTTACCTGGCGAGGGTTCAATCTCCTCGCTGCCCGGATGTACTCCAGATTGCGGTGGTCAGTCCAGATGAGAAAAGGGTGTTTATCCCCCTCAAGCCAATGTCTCCACGCCTTCAAGGCCTTGACGACAGCCAACAACTCCCGGTCCCCCACGTCATAGTTTCGCTCTGCCGGGATGAGATTCTTCGAGAAGAAGGCACAAGGGCTTAGCTTTGGTGGCGTACCCGAGCACTGATGGAGCTCAGCTCCTATCCCAGCCTCGGACGCGTCCACCTCCACTATGGACGCCAAAGAGGGATCCGGATGGGCCTGCAAGATAAACAAAGCCCTCAGGTGACTAAAAGCCCTGTCCGCCTCAGCTGTCCACTGCAAGCGCACCGGACCCCCCTTCAGCAGTGACGTAATGGAAGCCGCTACCTGACCAAAACCCCACATAAACCTCCGGTAGTAGTTGGCAAACCCTAAGAATCGCTGCATCTCCTTTACCGTGGTGGGAGTCGGCCAATTACGCACGGCTGCAATGCGATCACTCTCCATCTCCACCCCTGACGGGGAAATGCAATACCCTAGACAGGAGACGGACTGTTGGAAGAACAGGCATTTCTCAGCCTTGACGTACAGGTCATGCTCCAACAGGCGACCAAGCACTCTGCACACCAGGGACACATGCTCGGCGCGTGCAGCGGAGTATATCAAAATGTCATCAATATACACCACTACACCCTGCCCGTGCAGGTCCCTGAAAATCTCATCTACAAAAGCTTGGAAGACTGATGGCGCATTCATCAACCCGTAAGGCATGACGAGGTAGTCATAGTACTCAGAGGTGGTACTGAAAGCCGTCTGCCACTCGTCTCCCTCTCGGATACGCACCAGATTGTAAGCCCTCCTGAGATCTAGTTTGGTGAAGAAGCGCACCCCGTGCATTGACTCTATCGCTGTAGCTATGAGCGGTAGCGGGTAACTATACCTCACCGTGATCTGATTTAGACCCCGGTAGTCAATACACGGACGCAGATCTCCCTCCTTCTTCTTCACAAAAAATAAACTCGAGGAGACGGGTGAAGTGGAGGACCGAATATACCCCTGGCGCAGGGATTCAGAGACATATGTTTCCATAGCCTCCATCTCCGCCTGTGAGAGGAGATACACAAGACTCCTGGGAAGTGCAGCGTCTACCAGGAGATCTATCGCACAATCCCCTCGTCGATGAGGTGGTTATTGAGTCGCCTTCTTTTTAGAGAAGGCGAGAGCCAAATCGGCATATTCGGTGTGAAATCGCACGGTGGAGACCTGGTGTTGACTCTCCATCGTTGTAGCACCAACGGAAACCCCTAAACACCTACCTGAGTACTCTCGCGGCCACATCGTGAGAGCCCTCTGTGGCCAAGAAACAGTAGGGTTGTGACAAGCTAACCAGGGTAGGCCCAGCACCACGGGAAATGCAAGAGAGTCAATAAGGAAGAGACTAATTCTCTCTGTATGACCCCCTGCGTCACCATGCCCAAAGGAGCGGTGACCTCCCTAATCAACCCTGACCCTAATGGTCGACTATCTAAGGCGTGAACGGGGAAAGGCACATCCACGGGAAAAATGGGGATTCCTAAACTATGGGCTAAAGCTTTATCAATGAAATTCCCAGACGCGCCTAAATCGACGAGCGCCTTATGCTGGGAATGTGGGTAAAACTCAGGAAAAGTGACAGACATAAACACATGTGCAACAGAGGACTCTGGGTGAGGATGGTGCCAGCTCACCTGGGGTGACGCCAGAGCGCCCTGCCTGCTGCCTCGATTCCCAGAGGAACCCACCCGACAACGACCAGCACTGTGATCTCTGCGGCAACAGATAGTGCACGAGTGGGAACTCCCTCAGGTCTCCCTTCGCACTGCCCCTCCCAGCTCCATGGGTATCGGAGAGGGAGTGCGGGAGGATGGAACCACCAGACCCCAATCTGAACGTCCGCAAGTAGCCAGCAGGTTGTCCAGCCGGATGGACAGGTCCACCAGCTGGTCAAACGAGAGGGTGGTGTCTCTGCAGGCCAGCTCCCGACGGACGTCCTCACGTAGACTGCAGCGGTAATGATCGATCAGGGCTCTGTTGTTCCATCCCGCGCCGGCAGCCAGGGTCCTAAATTCCAGGGCGAAATCCTGGGCACTCCTTGTCTCCTACCTCAGATGGTAGAGGCACTCTACCCTCGGGTTGGTGGTCGAAGACTGCCCGGAAACGGCGGGTGAACTGCTCAAACTAGTCCAACGCCGCATCTCCCTCTCTCCACACGGCATTGGCCTACTCCAGGGCTTTCCCGGTGAGGCACGAGACGAGGGTGGACACCCTCTTACGGTCCGATGGAGCTGGGTGGACCGTGGCCAAAAAGAGGTTTAATTGAAGGAGGAAACCCTGGCAGTTGGCAGCACTCCCGTCGTACTCCTGTGGCAAGGAGAGACGGATCCCACTGGGTTCAAGAGGGAAAGGGGCGCTCAGGGGAGACCCCGGTTGTGCTGGTGGAGGCGATGGAAGAACTCCCTGTCTCTCCCAGTGGTCCATTGTCTGGACAACGCGGTCCATGGCGGCACCAAGATGGTAAATTATTACTGCATGCTCCCCGACGCGCTCCTCCACCTCTATGGCCGGGGTACCTTCTCCTGCTGACTCCATAGAAGGGTCAGTGATTCTGTAATGGGGTGCGTGCTGGTGGCAGGGAAGTCAGGCAGGAGAACGAACTTGGTATAAACTGAGTATTTTAATAAATGCTCACAAACTCCGAAAACCAACATATATAAAATAAAGAAAGTGGGTACAAAACCCGTCGCACACCATGACATACAAAGCACCAATACATACAACGAACAATCACCGACAAGGACATGAGGAGAAAACAGAGGGTTAAATACACAACATGTAATTGATGGGATTGGAACCGGGTGTGATGGAAGACAAGACAAAACCAATGGAAAATGAAAAATGGATCAGTGATGGCTAGAAGATTGGTGATGTCGCCCGCCGAACACCGCTCGAACAAGGAGAGGGGCCGACTTCGGGGGAAGTCGTGACACACCTGTTAATTGAAAAGCATTCCAGGTGAATACCTCATGAAGCTGGTTGAGAGAATTCCAAGAGTGTGCAAAGCTGTCATCAAGGCAAAGGCTGGCTATTTGAAGAATCTAAAATGTAAAATATATTTTGATTTGTTTAACACTTTTTTGGTTACTACATGATTCCATATGTGTTATTTCATTGTGTTGATGTCTTCACTATTATTCTACAATGAAGAAAATAGTAAATATAAAGACAAATCCTTGAATGAGTAGGTGTGTCCAAACTTTTGACTGGTACTGTATATATTTAAAACTATTTTAATAACAATACAAAATATACACATGCTGTACAAACGACAACATCATACAAACATCAACTACATCACACCTGCCCAGACCCGCTAGCACACACCCCCATCTCCAGCGCCAGCTACACTTTCCGCCACATGCCTTCAAACTGCACCATTTTGTTTCTCTCCGTAGCCCACGCACTTTACATTTTTAGATAATGAAGCATTTGACCCGTACATTGCGTTAACAACGGAGGATTGGTTGATTTCCAGTTTTTAAGTATACATTTTAATAAAGATGATTGACAAGAAAAGTATCATCGAACCCATCAGGTATCTCACTTCACCCTCATATGAAAAATGCAGACAAACAGATTAAAAGTACATTTACATTGTAATACTTCTGACAGTCAACTTTCTAACTCCACCCGAAACCTTTGGACTTCATAAGATTCCCAGAAGGCATGGATTATTGAGTCATTATTAGTTTTACACTTCATTTGTGAATTTGTGAATTTTGTCTCTTGTACAATAAATTCGATACATGAATTTATACGGTTACCCATAATCTTACACACATTAAATATGAGACCTATGATACCCTGGGTGTGTATGTCTGGGAGGGGGGAGGGTGTGAGGGTGGAGGAATGGGGTTTGTGGGCATACTGTTTGTAAGAGGGTATAGGGTCATGGTGTGCTTGGGTATTGTATCTAGTAGCAGAAGCCTTTCTCCCACACACACACACACACACACACACACACACACACACACACACACACACACACACACACACACACACACACACACACACACACACACACACACACACACACACACACACACACACACACACACACACACACACACACACACACACACCAGCACTCTCTAACCCAATAAGTGAAGGTAGAGGGGGGTTTGTTTGCTGGCCCCATTTTTCATTAAGAGTAAGCTGTTGAAATAAAAATTATATGAATGTCTAATGCACACATCGTTGAGGAACACCAAACATGCTTAATCTTTATCACTATCTCTCACTCTCTTTTTTACTCTTATCCCCCTCTCATCTTTCCCCCCCAACCTCCCTCTCTCTAACCCACCCTTTCTCTCATTGTCTTTCTCATTGGCTGGACACACATTACATTGAGCAGATGGTGACCATATTCATTTTTTCTGACATTAACCATTCGTTATAGACTGCAGACTAAGCCAATACCCCCCCCCCCATCACCCACTAACCCCCAGTATACACACACTCACTCACTCGCTCGCTCACTCACTCACTCACTCACTCACTCACTCACTCGCTCGCACGCACGCACGCACGCACGCACGCACGCACGCACGCACGCACACACACACACACACACACACACACACACACACACACACACACACACACACCATTATGTGTCATTCCTCCACTTTGCACAATAGAATGTAGTATCCTTTCCTTTCCTTTTCTCTCTCTCTCTCTCTCTCTCTCTCTCTCTGTCTCTACACTCCCTCCCTCCCTCTGTCTCTCTCCATCTCCATCTCAATCACTCTGTCTCTCCACTCCCTCCCCCAATCCCTCCCTCTGTATGTCTATCTCTCTGTCTCTCCACTCCACCCCCCACTCACTCACTCCCTCCCTCCCTCTGTCTGTCTCTCTCTCCATCTCTATCTCTCTCTTTCCACTCCCCCCCTCCCCCACTCTCTCCCTCTGTCTGTCTATCTCTCTGTCTCTCCACTCCACTCCCTCCCTCCCTCTGTCTGTCTCTCTCTCCATCTCTATCTCTCTGTAATCAAAATTGTAAAAAAAAAAAAAAAAAAAACTAAAACCTGTTAGGCAGTAAATCACGTTTAATCTCTGGCTTGAAGAAAAGATGAACATTAATCCACATCTGTCCATACAAATGTTTACCGCTCATATTTCCGACCTCATCCAGCCCTGCTGGCTAAGCCGTGTGTGTGCGTATGCGTGTGCGTGTGTGTGTGCGTGGTGTGTGTGTGAGCCTATGTGCATGTGTGCTTGTGTGTGTTTTTGATCTGCGTGCTTGTGTGTTTCTATATTTGTGCATTTGGTGTATGTAAATTATTTACAGTACCATTCAAAAGTTTGGGCATACCTACTCATTCCAAGGTTTTCCTTTATTTTTACTTTACTATAGGAGAGTGATGGAGGGCTGCATCAGATAACCTGGCCTCCACAATCACCCGACCTCAACCCAATTGACATTGTTTGGGATGAGTTGGACCTCAGAGTGAAGGAAAAGCAGCCTATGTGGGAACTCTCTCAAGACTGTTGGGAAAGCATTCAAGGTGAATCTGGTTGAGAAAATGCAAAGAGTGACCAAAGCTGTCATCAAGGCTAAGGGTGGCTACGTTGAATAATCTCAAATATATTTTTATTTGTTTAACACTTTTTTGGTTACTACATGATTCCATATGCGTGATTTCATAGTTTTGATGTCTTCACTATTCTTGTACAACGTAGAAAATAGTACAAATAAAGAAAAACCCTTGAATGAGTAGGTGTGTCCAAACTTTTGACTGGCACTGTATGTAAACTCAGCAAAAAAAGAAATGTCCTCTCACTGTCAACTGCGTTTATTTTCAGGGTAACTTGACATGTGTAAATATTAGTATGAACATTACAAGATTCAACAACTGAGACATAAACTGGACAAGTTCCACAAACATGTGACTGACGGAAATGGAATAATGTGTCCCTGAAAAACAAAAGAGGTCAAAATCAAAAGTAACAGTCAGTATCTGTTGTGGCCATCAGCTGCATTAAGTACTGCAGTACATCTCCTCCTCATGGACTGCACCATATTTGCCAGTTCTTGCTGTGAGATGTTACCCCACTCTTCCACCAAGAAACCTGCAAGTTCCCGGACATTTCTGGGGGGAATGGCCCTAGCCCTCACCCTCCGATCCAACAGGTCCCAGACATGCTCAATGGGATTGAGATCCTGGCTCTTCGCTGGCCATGGCAGAACACTTACATTCCTGTCTTGCAGGAAATCACGCACAGAACGAGCAGTATGGCTGGTGGCATTGTCATGCTGGAGGGTCATGTCAGGATGAGCCTGCAGGAAGGGTACCACATGAGGGAGGAGGATGTCTTCCCTGTAACGCACAGCATTGAGATTGCCTACAATGACAACAAGCTCAGTCCGATGATGCTGTGACACACCGCCCCAGACCATGACAGACCCTCCATCTCCAAATCGATCCCGCTCCAGAGTACAGGCATCGGTGTAATGCTCATTTCTTCGACGATAAATGCGAATCCGACCATCACCCCTGGTGAGACAAAACCGTGACTCGTCAGTGAAGAGCACTTTTTGCCAGTCCTGTCTGGTCCAGCGACGGTGGGTTTGTGCCCATAGGCGATGTTGTTGCCAATGATGTCTGGTGAGGACCTGCCTTACAACAGGCCTACAAGCCCTCAGTCCAGCCTCTCTCAGCCTATTGTGGACAGTCTGAGCACTGATGGAGGGATTGTGCATTCCTGGTGTAAATCGGGCAGTTGTTGTTGCCATCCTGTACCTGTCCCGCAGGTGTGATGTTCGGATGTACCGATCCTGTGAAGGTGTTGTTACACGTGGTCTGCCACTGGGAGGATGATCAGCTGTCCATCCTGTCTCCCTGTAGCGCTGTCTTAGTTGTCTCACAGTACGGACATTGCAATTTATTGCCCTGGCCGGATCTGCAGTCCTCATGCCTCCTTGCAGCATGCCTAAGGCACGTTCACGCAGATGAGCAGGGACCCTGGGCATCTTTCTTTTGGTGTTTTTCAGTCAGTAGAAAGGCCTCTTTAGTGTCCTAAGTTTTCATAACTGTGACCTTAATTGCCTACCGTCTGTAAGCTGTTAGTGTCTTAACGACCGTTCCACAGGTGCATGTTCATTCATTGTTTATGGTTCATTGAACAAGCATGGGGAACAGTGTTTAAACCCTTTACAATGAAGATCTGTGAAGTTATTTGGATTTTTACAAATGATCTTTGAAAGACAGGGTCCTGAAAAAGGGACGTTTCTTTTTTTGCTGAGTTGATGTATGTATCATGTATGTAACACCTATCTCCCTCACTAGCTTTAAGCACCAGCTGTCAGAGCAGCTCATAGATTACTGCACCTGTACATAACCCATCTACAATTTAGCCCAAACAACTACCTCTTTACCTACTGTATTTATTTATTAATTTATTTTGCTCCTTTGCACCCCATTATTTCTGTCTCTACTTTGCACTTTCTTCCAATGCAAACCAACCATTCCAGTGTTTTTTTTAGTTTTTATTTTACTTGCTGTGTTGTACTCACTTCGCCTCCATGGCCTTTTTATATTTTTATTTATTTATACATATATCTGTTTGCCTTCACCTCCCTTATCTCACCTCACTTGCTCACATTGTATATAGACTTATTTTTTTTTTATTTTTTTTTTTTCACTGTATTATTGACTATATGTTTGTTTTTACTCCATGTGTAACTATGTGTTGTTGTATGTGTCGAACTGCTTTGCTTTATCTTGGCCAGGTCGCAATTGTAAATGAGAACGTGTTCTCAATTTGCCTACCTGGTTAAATAAAGGTTAAATAAATAAAAAAATCAGTGGAGGCTCCTCAGAGGAGAGGGAGACCATCCTCCTCAAGTGAATTTCATTTTTAGATAAAACTTACCTAAATATATTCATATCACCAAATAATTGAATAAAACACACTGTTTTGCAATGGTGTAGCCTCAACAGGACTCTGTAGGGTAGCACTATGGTGTAGCCGGAGGTCAGCTAGTTTCCATCCTCCCTTGGGTACATTGAATTCAATACAAAATCTAGGAGGCTCATGGTTCTCACTCCTTTCATAGACTTGCACAGTAATTATGACAACTTTCGGAGGACGTCCTCCAACCTATCAGATCTCTTGCAGCATGAACTGACATGTTGTATCAGAGAATGAATCCAGTACTGAAAGCATAAGCTACAACTAGCTAGCACTCTAGTGCATAACATATGGTGAGTAGTTGACTCAAAGAGAGAGAAAGACAATAATTAAACAGTTTTGCACAATTTAATTTCTTACAAAAATTAAGGAGAAGCAAGTGAGAAAGATAGTGAGAGAGAAAGAGAGATACTGTAGCTATATTTTGTTGTATATTTTTTTCACTTTCACTTACTTAGCTAGCCAATGCAGCTAGCTAGTTTAGCCTACTCAAACAGCCGGCTCAAACAGAGAGGGATGCTATTTTAGCTAGCTAGCTAAGGCTATGCAACACTGGAACTTTTCCAAGTCAAGGTAAGCTTTTGGTTTTATATATTTATTTACACCGGGGGCTGCCGGTGTAACTGCTAAACTGCTATCTGACTGTACAGCATACTGCATGATTGTAGTGGGTTTACTAACGTGTTGGTTGTGGTAGCTATGTTGACTATGACATTAATATGGTGACAACAATGTAGGCTGTGTGTAGCGGTTAGTGGTTATGATATGAAGGTTTGGCTTGGAAAGATTTTTTTGCCTGGTCACAGAAAGCTGATGTGTTATGCACTGAAGTCCACAACTGAAGGAAAACGGTGTTTGCATGTAATCAGGGGTGCTGATTCTGTTAAAAAACTTTTCTTAAACGGAAGCAAACGGATCAAAACGGGTATAAACATATCTGAATTTGTCCAATCGAAACTCTCGTTTGCAACTGTTGGACTTATGATTACATCCTAGATCAGCTAGATGCAGGCAATATTGTGCAAGGAGGTATTGAATGTGTAAATGTCTGTCACCTTAATTACTTACATTTCTCTCAACCTGTGTACCGACGTTGTAAACTTTCATTCATAGGCTAGATTGTAGCAACCTCATGATGGGTAGAGTGGAAATTACTCCCGCCTGCATCAAGAGTCTCCTGTTTCTATAAGATCAGAGCAAGATGTGAAGGATGCTGATGTAGTTACCGTGGTTATTGAATGAACCCTCCACCTTTCTAGATCTAAAGTTAAAGTCTGGGGCAAAGAGTGGAAAACATTTGAATAATATTTGGGACTCAGACACTATGTGGTCTGGAGGTCAGACAGGCTGAGAACTCTCACACACTTAAACTAATGAACATTTTAGATGCAGTCTCAGAGTGGGAGTTACAGTCCCTTAGCCACACGGTAGACATCGATCGGCCTGTATGTGTGTAGATGTGTGGGTGTTTGCATGGGTGTGTGTGTGTGTGTGTGTATGTGTGTGTGTGTGTGTGTGTGTGTGTATGTGTGTGTGTGTGTGTGTGTGTGTGTGTGTGTGTGTGTGTGTGTGTGTGTGTGTGTGTGTGTGTGTGTGTGTGTGTGTGTGTGTGTGTGTGTGTGTGTGTGTGTGTGTGTGTGTGTATGGATGTTTGTACATGCGCGGCTTGACGTCTTTACTTAGTTCCCCTTTGTGATATGAACCTTTTGGGCAAATTAATAATTAAAACTCAGTGGTGTTGCTTTCTTTCTAAATCTGTCCCAATCCAGAACCATCTCTTCTTCTACATCCCTCTCTCTCTCTATCTCTCCTCTGACATTGGTCCATCAACACACCTACAGAATGTCTGTCTCTCTATCCCTCTCTCCACACACCCCCACCCTCACTCAAACCTACACACAGAGTGGTCAGCCACCTGGCTCCTATGGACAGGAAATGTATTTTTTTATTTTACCTTTATTTAACAAGGCAAGTCAGATTAAGAACAAATTCTTATTTTCAATGACGGCCTAGGAGCAGTGGGTTAACTGCCTTGTTCAGGGGCATACCAACCGATTTTTACCTTGTCATCTCGGGGATTCAATCTTGCAACATTTCAGTTACTAGTCCAACGCTCCAACCACTAAGCTACCTGCCACCCCTGAACAGCAAGTAGCCTAGGATATGATCGGTATGTGCAGCCAGGGGTGTCTGTCAGTAGTGGGCAGTCTCAGATGTTGCCAATCAGAAACACATGTAAGTGTGTGTGTGTGTGTGTGTCTGCACTTACTGTATGTTCCCTCTGTCCCCTTCTCCTTCTCTTCTCATCTCCCTCTCCCTGATCCCTTCTCTCACCCTCTCCTCTTCTCATACACGCCCTGCAGTGCCCTCAAACTGTTCTAAATAACTGGATCTGTAAGGCGACCTCGCTTAGCGGACGTCTGACTGAGAGTGCAGCCCGACTAAGGACGCTGCTGCCTGACTGCTGTGTGCTGTAAGGGGATTGCTGTAATTACTGGGATCTGTGCACCGTATGTATCTTTTCAGCCGACCAGTGATCCTGCCGTAAAATGCCCAACATTTGGCTCTTAACTAATGTACACCATTAGATTGATTATGTTGGATTTGTGTGTGTCTCTCTCAATCTCTGTATGTACTGTGTGTGTGTGTGTGTGTGTGTGTGTGTGTGTGTGTGTGTGTGTGTGTGTGTGTGTGTGTGTGTGTGTGTGTGTGTGTGTGTGTGTGTGTGTGCGTGTGCGTGCGTGCTTGTGTGTGTCCCATGTCCTCCCCTCCTCATCCTGGCATGCTGGTGTCTGATGCCTCTTAAATAATGGCTGTGTGCTGAGTGTAATCCTGATTAAATGGAGGTTAATGTCTGTTAGACTGTTTCACTGGAGCATCTCCATCACTGACCTTCTATGGCAACAGAGCTTACATAAATGAACCTGCCCATGAGACATTGAGTGACACAGAGACACAGGAGGGGTGGGAGGGTGGATGATGTTGGGTAGTGTATGTCCATCCTGAATGGCTGATGTGAGTATATGATGTGAGTATATGATGTGAATATATGATGTGAGTATCAGGTGTTGAAGTAACGAATTACAACTACTCACGTCCCTGTAATTGAGTAGCTTTTCTGTGTACTTGTACTTTTTTTGGTATTTTTTAAAGGCTGTACTTTTACTTTTACATAAGTACATTTTGAATGAAATAAAGTACTTAAGTACATTTTCAAAACCATCCGTTTCAGAGTACAATCTAGAAAAGGGATACACATCATCATGGCAAGCACATAAAGTTTGCACCTTTTGTAGCGGCTAGAACAGTTAAATTGTTTGTCAGTGCCAAGTAACGTGACCAGATGGACCAATACAATTCAATTTCACGCATCGCGCCAAAAAGGCCCAATCACAGCTGTGTATGCAAACCAAATGATGATCAGTAGCAGGATTTTCTAACTATTTTTAAAAAAGTTAGCTACATGCCATGAAAAAAAGGTTTCCTAATCAGTTTGAAAAATAAATTGAGCCTAACAAGATTTAGCAGGTGCAGACACACACACAGAGACAGAGCCAGTGGCCGGGTCTTCTGAAGACCACGAGGAAGGAAATCCCTGGCAGCGTCTCAAAGAACACTTCAGCTTCAAGCAGAGAAGAGGAGACTGTGTAACTATGGAATGTAAGCTCTGCTTACCAAAGATGGTGGAGGTGGCTGCCAACGAAAACTGCATCAAACTTGAGGAAACATGTAATGGTACGAAAGTAATGTTATAAATATATTTTATCGCCATGAATGGTGTTTGTTGTGTAGGCTATGTAATGTAGCTAACAAAGTGTTGCTACTAGCCAGTTGCATTCAATCTGTAGCATAATGCTAACGTTAGCTAGCTCATCATGTTGCTAGCTAGTTACAAGCTAACCCTGACCAACGTCTTTACACAGCTGAAGGAGCTATAAGCTGTAGTGCGGGCTACTACCGCATTTACATTATGGTGGCTAGTAGCTAGCCATCCTCATAATGTAAGTTGTTGGGGATAGCTAAAAGTGAAATTAATACACTTGTGAAGATAAAATAAATAAATCATTTTGAGACCTGGGATTTTTAGGTATGTGCATTATCTTTTTTTTGCTTGCTTATTACCTAGCTATATCTGGTTGGATCACTGAGTTTCCAAAAATCATGTTTGGTAAAACTATAGTTCTTATAACTAGGGAAAAGAAAGAACAATATTCCCCAACATCCGTATGTATTTGGACAGTGACATTATTCAAAACATACTGTAATTTAAAAAATGTATGAATAAAAATACTTTCTTATAGCTGACAGTCTGCACTTTAACCCCATTTTAAAATCCAATGTGCTGGACTACAGAGCCAAAACAAAAATGTTGTCATTGCCCAAATACTGTACTTACAGATTGCACTTTATGTGCTGGTTTAAGTTTATTTGTATAAAACCAAACTGGTCAGGCTATATATATATATTGCCCAGATTGATGCAATAATTTTGTCCACTTGAAGCAAAAATAATTAAATTAAAGGAGAAATATCACTTTCCTCTTGGACGTGGCAGAGGAACAAACAGATTGACCATACTCTCAATTCCAAAATCCTCCCCCGTCTAGCCAACACATTCGTCACGTCCATCTTGGCTCTGTGTGTGTGTGTGTGTGTGTGTGTGTGTGTGTGTGTGTGGTGTTGCAGGATGGAGGCTGTGCCAGGCTATTCGGCCCATACACAAACCGACCCATGGCCAACCTACGTTAAGACGTGTGTCTGTGTTACCCCAACCTACACACAGCTCATCTGGTAAGACATCCCACCAGTTAGAAATTGGACACCTGTCCTTCTGTCTGTCATTTCCCTGCATGCATTTCACTCTGTCTTTTTCTCTTTTTCACACAACCCATCTTTCCACCACCCTCCCTCCCTCCCTCTCATTCCTTATTAAGTTTAATGTCTGACCCAGGGAGTCAAGATATACACAGATATATTACTGTAATTATCCAATTTTACTGTGCCTTTAAATGTCCCATAGAAGCAGAGTTATGGTATTAATACTATAAAGAGGGTTGGGGCAGAGGAGTGATGACTTAATACTGGCGTGTGTGAGAGGACCATTGATGAAACACTGCAACTTAATATCTGCAGTGAAGCTCTTCCTTGTCTTATCGTTCTGGTGTCTATGTAGCGTATTATGAACTTGACATTCATTGTAGAATAAAGTCAAATATTTAAGTTCGTTGTGGGCCTTTGCAAAAATGCAGGAAGTCAATAATGATATTTTGTCTATACTATGAAGATCAAGTAATGCAATTATACTTGCTTGCTGTTCGATTCATTCAGTTTTCCCAACTGAAAAGCAGACGGTTGGACGAGAGAAGTCTTCCACAGTGTCAACGAGTTAGTAATTCTGCATGCCAATGGTAACTGTGGAGGGTGTATGTAATGTGAACATTTTACATGTCTTCTCTCTTTTCATCTCATATCCTCAGTTTGTACCAGCAGAAATGTGAATAACCATATTTAGTTTCTCCACGTTGTGCAGAAACCAGGCTGCTGAATGTGTTATTTACTGAAGGACTGAATCACATTTGGGATCAGTTCAAATTCACAACTGTGCCAATCCACTTTTTCTTTCTCTCTCTCTCGCTCTCTCTATCCATCTTTCTGTATCTCTCCCTCCATCTTTCTGTATCTTCCTCCATCTCTCTCCCTCCATCTATCTGTATCTCTCCCTCCATCTTTCTGTATCTCTCCCTCCATCTCTCTCCATCAATCTATCTGTATCTCTCCTTCCATCCCTCCCAATAGATGGAGATGTGAAATATTTAAACACACTTTGTTGTTTGGGGACAATGCACTCCAGCAGATGGGCAGGCCCCGCACAGACCCAATGTATGCAAATCTCCATCCAAAGGAGCCCAGGATGTTTTCAATATAACACGAGCGCCTCAGGCCCTGTTTTAATCCCTCTTTACCCACAGCCAGCAACGCCTTTCATCCAGTCAAACGCCTTAAGCGCTATGTCAACTTGGACATCTGGCCTCACGACTGAACCCCAAAAAGTGTTCTGGTCTGTGACTGTGTGTGTTGGTGTATGTGTGTGTGTGGGGGGTGCTACATTACAAAATGTTTATATTCGGAGGATGACATCACACTATCTATCCTCTCTCTATATTTTGTCTCTTTCAATGTGTGTTGTGATTCCTGAAGTTCTTTTTCCCACCCTCCAAGAACATATAGCACACACACACATACACACACACACACACACACAGTCTGCAGCCTACTCTGCCTGTTCAGACGATTGATTTTCTTCGTTGTGACATCTGAAGGGTGCTACTGCCCAGCCAGACACCTGGATACTCATGCCACCTCAACACACGTGTGTGTATATGTGAGCTAGGTGTGAGGGAAGGTGCCATCTCTCCTGACTGAGTCTATAGATCATCAGGTTTTCCAGGACCACAGGTTCAGTTGCTCTTGGCGACGCTGCATGTTCTCATTGGCCTAGATCAGTGGTTCCCAAACTTTATATAGTCCCGTACCACTTCAAACATTCAACCTCCAGCTGCGTACACCCTCTAGCACCAGGGTCAGCGCATTCTCAAATGTTGTTTTTTGCCATCATTGTAAGTCTGCCACACACACACTATACGACTGGCGCGTGGGAAGTGACAAGAGGACCAGGACACAAATAATATAATAATAATAAATAATTTTGCTCTTTATTTAGCCATCTTACATATAAAACTTTATTTGTTCATCGAAAATTGTGAATAACTCACCACAGGTTAATGAGAAGGGTGTGCTTGAAAGGATGCACATAACTCTGCAATGTTGGGTTGTATTGGAGAGTCTCAGTCTTAAATAATTTTCCACACACAGTCTGTGCCTGTATTTAGTTTTCATGCTAGTGAGGGCCGAGAATCCACTCTCACATAGGTACGTGGTTGCAAAGGGCATCAGTGTCTTAAAAGCACGATTTGCCACGGCAGGATTCTCTGAGCGCAGCCCAATCCAGAAATATGGTAGTGGCTTCTGATTTAAATTACATTTTCACAGAACCGCTTGTTGCAATTTCGATGAGGCTCTCTTGTTCAGATATCGGTAAGTGGACTGGAGGCAGGGCCAGTTGTTTGTGTCGTCCGTTTCGGGAAAGTACCTGCGTAATTGCGCACCCAGCTCACCCAGGTGCTTCGCTATATCACATTTGACATTGTCTGTAAGCTTGAGTTCATTTGCACACAAAAAATCATACAATGATGGAAAGACCTGTGTGTTGTCCTTGTTAATGCAAACAGAGAAGAGCTCCAACTTCTTAATCATAGCCTCAATTTTGTTCCGCACATTGAATATAGTTGCAAGAAAAAATATCACCCAGATAGGCCAATTGCGTGAGAAACTCGTCATCATGCAAGCGGTCAGACAAGTGAAAAATATGGTCAGTAAAGAAAACTTTAAGCTCGTCTCTCAATTTAAAAAAAAACGTGTCAATACTTTGCCCCTTGATAACCAGCGCACTTCTGTATGTTGTAAAAGAGTTACATGGTCGCTGCCAATATTGCATAGTGCAGAAAATACACAAGAGTTCAGAGGCCTTGCTTTAACAAAGTTAACCATTTTCACTGAAGTGTCCAAAATGTCTTTCAATCTCTCAGGCATTCCTTTGGCAGCAAGAGCCTCTCGGTGGATGCTGCAGTGTACCAAAGTGGCGTCGGGAGCAACTGCTTGCACGCGCGTTACCACTCCACTATGTATCCCTGTCACGCCATCAGTACAGATACCAACACATCTTGACCACCAAAGTCCATTTGATGTCACAAAGCTGTCCAGTACTTTAAAAACATCCTCTCATGTTGTCCTGGTTTCCAGAAGAGGATTTCTTCCTTTATTGACCCCCCTATAAACGTAACGGACATATACCAGGAGCTGTGCCACGCCCGCCATGTCTGTTGACTCATCTAGCTTTTACGCATATAATTCACTGGCTTCTATGCAAAGCAGTAATTGTTTCATCTCCTGCCATGTCACTGCTGCGTCGTGAAACAGTGTTGTTTGATGAAGGCATTGTCTGTGTAGTTTTTTTTGGCCTTTTCCCCCAGCATTGTCCCAGCCATATTCACGGCAGCAGGAAGAATGAAGTCCTCCACAATAGTATGGGGCTTGCCAGTCCTAGCCACTCGGTAGCTCACCATATAAGACGCTTCTAGCCCCTTCTTATTAATGGTATCTGTTGCTTTTATACATGTCTTTCTACTCGAAAGTAGTCTTAATTCACGCTCAAAAAACTCCCGTAGCTTATTTTTCAAATTGGCATGTTTTGTTTCTAAATGTCTGCGCAAGAGTGGAGGTTTCATCAGGTTGTGAGATAGTACTTTTTCACATATAACACACTGTGGCTGAGGAAAGGCACTACTCCCAATATATGTGAACCCCAAATCAATGTAGTTCGCCTCTTCGATGGTCCAATGTCCCTGTCTGTTCAGTGCTTTCCCGGGTAAGGGGGCAGTAGCTCTTCGCCTGCATCATATTCACAACTGGCAGTGTCCATGCTAGCTGGGCTAACAACAAATGTAAAATTACTGATATTAGCATTGGATGTGCTCGTGTAAGCAGAACAACTTGTGTCGTCGACATGTGCAGGTGTAGTACTGCTGGTAGTAGTAGTACAATCAGTAGAGCTGGTATGTGTTTCTACGGAAGGAGCAGCAGCTACGTTTGGCTACATACGGATCGTGAGTGGAATTCCTGCGAGAGAGTAATGGTTAATGTGATTGGATGTTAATTATTTGACTAGGCTACCTGTATTTGACATTGTGTTGTTATTTCGCTGAACACTAGATTGTTTAATTTTATTTTTGGCAGTGAAACGAGGCTACTTAGGCAAGAAAAAAAACTCACCCAAATGTATAGCCCCGTTGGAAAATATAAGTGGACTGTTTGCAAATGTGATTATATTTTTTGGTGTGTACCCCTGACGGCATCGCTTACCCCAGTTTGGGAATACCTGGCCTATATGATATGAGAACAGAAATGTAAACATGGGCAAATGTGATCATGTATGTCATACTGATACTCTACAGTCCTGCCATGATCATTACCTTGTTTATTAATTATTTATCAAATATCTCCACATCGATCTAAATACATGTATATCATTAAATACTCAAAACCACGTTTTATAATCCGTACAGATGGTACCTTAGTGGAGTGGTTCCCAAACTGTTGGGGATAGGTCAGCGGGAGGGGTCCGGGGGTCCCCCCCAAATATAAAGGTGACATTTTGAAATTGCTGGAAGAGGGCCTGAGTGAAAAAGTTTAGGAACCCAAATCAAATAAAACAAATGGTTAGCAGATGTTATTGCAAGTGTAGTGAAATTCTTGTGCTTCTTGTTCCGACAGTGCAGCAATATGTAACATGTAATCTAACAATTCCACAACAACGACCTAATACACACAATTCCAAGTAAAGGAATGGAATAAGAATATACACTACCGGTCAAAAGTTTTAGAAACAACTACTCATTCAAGGGTTTTTCTTCATTTTTACTATTTTCTACATTGTTCTAAAACTTTTCACCGGTAGTGTAAACATATGGATATGGATGAGCAATGACAGAGCGGCATAGGCAAGATGCAATAGATGGTATAAAATACAGTATATACATATGAGATGAGTGATGGAAGATATGTAAACATTATTAAAGTGATTAGTGATCCATTTATTAGTGGCCAGCAGACTCTGTGTTAGTGATGGCTGTTTAACAGTCTGATGGCCTTGAGATAGAAGCTGTTTTTCAGTCTCTCGGTCCCAGCTTTGATGCACCTGTGCTGACCTCACCTTCTGGATGGTAGCAGGGTGAACAGGCATTGGCTCGGGTGATTGTTGTCCTTGATGATCTTTTTGGCCTTCCTGTGACATCGGATACTGTAGGTGTCCTGGAGGGCAGGTAGTTTACCCCCGGTGATGCGTTGTGCAGACCTCACCACCCTCTGGAGAGCCTTGTGGTTGTGGGAGGTGCAGTTGCCGTACCAGGCGGTGATACAGCCCGACAGGATGCTCTCAATCTGTAAAAGTTTGTGAGAGTTTTAGGTGACAAGCCAAATTTATTCAGCATCCTGATGTTGAAGAGGCACTGTGTGGGTGGACCATTTCAGTTTGTCCGTGATGTGTATGCCGAGGAACTTAAAACTTTCCACCTTCTCCACTGCTGTCCCGTCGATGTGGATAGAGGGGTGTTGCCTCTGCTGTTTCCTGAAGTCCACGATCATCTTTTTTGTTTTGTTGACGTTGAGTGAGAGGTTGATTTCCCGACACCACACTCCGAGTGCCATCACCTCCTCCCTGTAGGCTGTCTTTTCGTTGTTGGTAATCAATCCAATTACTGTTGTGTCATCTGCAAACTTGATGATTGAGTTTGAGGCATGCTTGGCCACGCAGTCATGGGTGAACAAGAACTACAGTAGGGTGCTGAGCGTTGAGGATCAGCGAAGTGGAGGTGTTGTTTCCTACCTTCACCACCTGGGGGCGGCCCGTCAGGAAGTCCAGGACCCAATTGCACAGGGCAGGGTTGAGACCCAGGGCCTCAAGCTTAATGATGAGCTTGGATGGTACTATGGTGTTAGTCAATGAACAGCATTCTTACATAGGTATTCCCCTGCCTTTGTGTAAAGGGTCATTATTGAGGAAAAACAGAAGAGACAATAACAGAACATAAATAAAAGCTTACTATAAGGAAATTTTCCACAGTCTCTCTCCTGGTTTTCTATGAACAAGGTGGGATTACGTTGTGACCAGCCACTCAACAGCACCTCTCAGAAAAACATAACCCTCTCACTTTGTGTTTGTTGTTGGCTGGAGAGAGAGAGACTGCCTGCAGGTTAGACTGTGTGTGTGAGAGAAAGAGAGAGAGGGTGAGTGTGGCAGACATACCTGTCAGTGCCACAGCTGGTTCTCTCTGTGGCTGCAGGGCTCTGGCTGGAGCAGTGTGACACCCAGAATCACAGCACCGCACCACAGGGCCTGGGGTCCCGACACACACACAGATGTATGCAAAAATAGAGCGCATTGGCCTGAGGTCCAAAGACACCTTCTCCTGGCCCTATCCCTTTCCACCTATCACAGTGAGGCACCATTACGTCCCCTCCCTTCTCCACAATGATCCCCCACTCTCCAGACAAAATAAAGACATAACACACCCATGACAACATTGGTAGCTAAGGCCCTTCCCTTTCTCTTTACACACACACCTGGATCGTCCCCCTTCCCTAGGCATTGTCACATCCTGATCTGTTTCACCTGTCCTTGTGCTTGTCTCCACCTCCTCCAGGTGTCACCCATCTTCCCAATTAAATACAGGGTATTTAAACCTGTGTTTTCTGTCTGTCTGTGCCAGTTCGTCTTGTATGTTCCAAGTCAACCAGCATGGTTTCCCCGTGCTCCTTCCTTTTCTATTCTCTTTTGCTAGTCCTTCCGGTTTTGACCCTTGCCTGTTTTCTGGACTCTGTACGCGCCTGCCTGACCATTCTGCCTGCCCTGACCTCGAGCCTGCCTGCCACACTGTATCTCCTGGACTCTGAACTGGTTTTGACCTTTTGCCTGTCCACGTCCATTCTCTTGCCTACCCCTTTTTGGATTATTAATAAATATTAAAGACTCAAACCATCTGCCTCCAGTGTCTGCATCTGGGTCTCGCCTTGTAGGCTGAAACTCAGCCTCCATAACCCCCTGCCATCCTTATGACTGTCACCTCTCCTCTATGGATGCTACATGTCCCCTGTCACCGCCCACTCTCTCTGCTGGCACGGACAGCTTACGCACACACACCAACACACACATACTGTACATAAAACCCATTGCACCTACTAGAGAGGTAGTAGACAATGGAGGTCTGGATTACCATGGTTCTTATCAGAAAACCTAAAACATCCACCAAAATATGTGGGTAAACTCACATGTGAACAGGACAGAACAGATGGCATGGCAATGGAAGGACTATCATCTTGAAGAAGAGTGAGAAACACAAGAAGAGTGAGAAACACAAGAGTGAGCAAAGGAGAAATATGAAACATAAATAAAGTTAATATTATTATACAGTGCATTTAGAAAGTATTCAGACCTCTTGAATTTTTCCACATTTTGTTACGTTACATCCTTATTCTAAAATGGATAAAATTAAATGCTACACACAATACCCCATAATGACGAAGCGAAAACAGGTTTTTAGACATTTTTGCAAATAAAAAACAAAAACCTTATTTACATAAGTATTCAGACCCTTTGCTATGAGACACGAAATTCAGCTCAGATGCATCCTGTTTCCATTGATCATCCTAGAGATGTTTCTACAATTTGATTGGAGTCCACCTGTGTTAAATTCAATTGATTGGACATGATTTGGAAAGGCACACACCTATCTATATAAGGCCCCAGAGTTGACAGTGCATGTCAGAGCAAAAACCAAGCCATGAGGTCGATTGAATTGTCCATAGAGCTCCATGACAGGATTGTGTCGAGGCACAGATCCAAAACATTTCTGCATCATTGAAAGGTCCCCAAGAACACAGTTGCCTCCATCATTCTTAAATGGAAGATGTTTGGAACAACCAAGACTCCTAGAGAGCTGTCCGCCTGGCCAAACTGAGCAATCGGGGGAGAAGGGCCTTGGTCAGGGAGGTGACCAAGAACCGATGGTCACTCTGACAGAGCTCCAGAGTTCCTCTGTGTTGATGGGAGAACCTTCCAGAAGAACAACCATCTCCACAGCACTCTACCAATCAGGCCTTAATGGTAGAGTGGACAGACGGAAGCCACTCCTCAGTAAAAGGCACATGACAGGCACTTAAAGACTCTCAGACCATGAGAAACAAGATTCTCTGGTCTGATGAAACCAAGTTTGAACTCTTTGGCCTGAATGCCAAGCGTCACGTATGGAGGAAACCTGGCACCATCACTACGGTGAAGCATGGTGGTGGCAGCATCATGCCGTGTGGGTGTTTTTCAGCGGCGGGGACTTGGAGACTAGTCAGGTTCGAGAGAAAGATGAACATAGCAAAGTACAGAAAGATCCTTGATGAAAACCTGTTCCAGAGCTGTAACGTCCTGACCAGAGTTCTTATGTGTTTTGCTTGTTTAGTGTTGGTCAGGACGTGAGCTGGGTGGGAATTCTATGTTGTGTGTCTAGTTCGTCTGTTTCTGTGTTCAGCCTAATATGATCTCAATCAGAGACAGCTGTCAATCGTTGTCCCTGATTGAGAATCATATATAGGTGGCTTGTTTTGTGTTGGGGATTGTGGGTGGTTGTTTCCTGTCTCTGTGTTTGTGTTCTGCACCAGATAGGACTGTCTCGGCTTTCACGTTTGTTATTTTGTTATTTGTTAATGTTCATCGTTTATCGTCGTATTAAACATGTTGAACAATAACCGCGCTGCATTTTGGTCCTCCCCTTCATCCCAGGAAGAAAGCCGTTACAGAACCACCCACCAATCTCGGACCAAGCAGCGTAGCAACGGGCAGCAGCGGCAGCAGCAGCAGCGGGACCAGGAGAAATGGACTTGGGAGGACGTATTGGACGGAAAGGGTTGCTACACATGGGAGGAGATCCTGGCTGGTAAGGATCGCCTTCCATGGGAACAGGTGGAGGCAGCTAGGAGAGCGAAAGCAGCTGAGAAGGGGAACCGGTGTTATGAGGGAACACGGCTGGCCAGGAAGCCCGAGAAGAAATCCCAAAATTTCCTGGGGGGTGGCTAAAGGGTAGTGTGGCGAAGTCAGGTAGGAGATCTGCGCCCACTTCCCATGCTTACCGTGGAGAGCGGGAGTACAGGCAGACACCGTGTTATGCGGAAGAGCGCACGGTGTCTCCTGTATGTGTGCATAGCCCGGTGCGGGTTATTCCACCTCCCCGCACTGGCCGGGCTAGATTGAGCATTGAGCCAAGTGCCATGAAGCCGGCTCTACATATCTGGCCTCCAGTACGTCTCCTCGGGCCGGTGTACATGGCACCAGCCTTACGCATGGCGTCCCCGGTTCGCCAACACAGCCCAGTGCGGGTTATTCCACCTCCCAGCATTGGTCGGGCTACGGGGAGCATTCAACCAGGTAAGGTTGGGCAGGCTCAGTGCTCAAGGGAGCCAGTATGCCTGCACGGTCCGGTATATCCGGCGCCACCTTCCCGCCCCAGCCCAGTACCACCAGTGCCAACACCACGCACCAGGCTTCCTGTGCGTCTCCAGAGCCCTGTTCCTCCTCCACGCACTAGCCCTATGGTGCGTGTCTCCAGCTCGGTACCACCAGTTCCAGCACCATGCACCAAGCCTCCTGTGCGTCTCCAGAGCCCTGTTCCTCCTCCACGCACTAGTCCTATGGTGCGTGTCTCCAGCCCGGTACCACCAGTTCCCGGGACCACGCACCAAGCCTCCTGTGCGTCTCCAGAGCCCTGTACGCACTGTTCCTTCTCCCCGCACTCGCCCTGAGGTGCGTGCCCTCAGTCCGGTACCACCAGTTCCGGCATCACGCACCAGGCCTATAGTGCGCTTTGAGAGTCCAGTGTGCCCTGTTCATGCTCCCAGCACTAGCCTTAAGGTGCGTGTCTCCAGTCCGGTACCACCAGTTCCGGCACCACGCACCAGGCCTACTGTGCGCCTCAGCAGGTCAGAGTCGGCCGTCTGCCCAACGCCGCCTGCACTGCTCGTCTGCCCAGCGCCGTCTGAGCCATCCGTCTGCCCAGCGCCGTCTGAGCCATCCGTCTGCCCAGCGCCGTCTGAGCCATCCGTCTGCCCAGCGCCATCTGAGCCATCCGTCTGCCCAGCGCCATCTGAGCCATCCGTCTGCCCAGCGCCATCTGAGCCATCCGTCTGCCCAGCGCCATCTGAGCCATCCGTCTGCCCAGCGCCATCTGAGCCATCCGTCTGCCCAGCGCCATCTGAGCCATCCGTCTGCCACGAGCCTTCAGAGCCGCCCGTCTGTCCCGAGCCATTAGAGCCGTCCGTCAGTCAGGAGCCGCCAGAGACGTCCGTCAGTCAGGAGCCGCCAGAACCGCCAGCCAGTCAGGAGCCGCCAGAGCCGCCAGCCAGTCAGGAGCCGCCAGAGCCGCCAGCCAGTCAGGAGCCGCCAGAGCCGCCAGCCAGTCAGGAGCTGCCAGAGCCGCCAGCCAGTCAGGAGCTGCCAGAGCCGCCAGCCAGTCAGGAGCTGCCAGAGCCGCCAGCCAGTCAGGAGCTGCCAGAGCCGCCAGCCAGTCAGGAGCTGCCAGAGCCGCCAGCCAGTCAGGAGGTGCCAGAGCCGCCAGCCAGTCAGGAGCTGCCAGAGCTGCCCTCCAGTCATGAGCTGCCCTCCAGTCATGAGCTGCCTTCCAGTCATGAGCTGCACTCCAGTCATGAGCTGCCTTCCAGTCATGAGCTGCACTCCAGTCATGAGCTGCCCTCCAGTCATGAGCTGCCTTCCAGTCATGAGCTGCCCTCCAGTCATGAGCTGCCCTACAGTCATGAGCTGCCCTACAGTCATGAGCTGCCCTCCAATCATGAGCTGCCCTCCAATCATGAGCTGCCTTCCAGTCATGAGCTGCACTCCGGTCATGAGCTGCCTTCCAGTCATGAGCTGCCTTCCAGTCATGAGCTGCCTTCCAGTCATGAGCTGCCTTCCAGTCCCTCCCGGCTGTCTCTGTTCTCTTTTCATGTCTCATCCCTCTATGCATTTATTATTTATCATCACTACAGTCATGAGCTGCCACTCAGCCATGAGCTACCACTCAGTCCGGAGCTGCCACTCAGTCCGGAGCTGCCACTCAGTCCGGAGCTGCCACTCAGTCCGGAGCTGCCACTCAGTCCGGAGCTGCCACTCAGTCCGGAGCTACCACTCAGTCCGGAGCTGCCATTCAGTCCGGAGCTGCCATTAGTCCAGAGCTGCCTCTCTGTCCGGTGTTGCCCCTCTGTCCTGAGCTACCTCTCTGTCCTGAGCTACCTCTCTGTCCTGAGCTACCTCTCTGTCCTGAGCTACCTCTCTGTCCTGAGCTACCTCCTAAATCATGTGGGGGCCTTGGGGAGGATTCTTAGGCCGAGGTCGCGGGCGAGGGTCGCCACTCAAAGGACGCTAAGGAGGGGGACAAAGACAGTGGTGGAGTGGTGTCCTCGTCCTGCGCCGGAGCCGCCACCGCGGACAGATGCCCACCCAGGCCCTCCTCTTGAGTTTTAGGGGTGCGTTCGGAGTCCGCACCTCAGGAGGGGGTACTGTAACGTCCTGACCAGAGTTCTTATGTGTTTTGCTTGTTTAGTGTTGGTCAGGACGTGAGCTGGGTGGGAATTCTATGTTGTGTGTCTAGTTCGTCTGTTTCTGTGTTCAGCCTAATATGGTTCTCAATCAGAGACAGCTGTCAATCGTTGTCCCTGATTGAGAATCATATATAGGTGGCTTGTTTTGTGTTGGGGATTGTGGGTGGTTGTTTCCTGTCTCTGTGTTTGTGTTCTGCACCAGATAGGACTGTCTCGGCTTTCACGTTTGTTATTTTGTTATTTGTTAATGTTCATCGTTTATCGTCGTATTAAACATGTTGAACAATAACCGCGCTGCATTTTGGTCCTCTCCTTCATCCCAGGAAGAAAGCCGTTACAAGAGCAACCTCAAACTGGGGTGGTTTGCCTTCCAACAGGACAACGACCCTAAGCACACAGCTAAGACAACACAGGACAAGTCTCTGAATGTCCTTGAGTGGCCCAGCCAGCGCCCGGACTTGAACCCGATCTAACATCTCTGGAGAAACCTGAAATAGCTGTGCAGCGACGCTCCCCATCCAACCTGACAGAGCTTGAGAGAATATGCAGAGAAGAATGGGAGAAACTCCCCAAATACAGGTGTGCCAAGCTTGTAGCGTCATACCCAAGAAGACTCGAGGCTGTAATCACTGCCAATGGTGCTTAAACAAAGTACTGAGTAAAGGGTCTGAATACATATGTAAATGTGATATTCAGTTTTGCTGCACAAATTTGCAACAATTTCTAAAAACCTGTATATGCTTTGTCATTATGGGATATTGTGTGTAGTTTCGTGAGGAACAGTTTTTTTTAATCGGTTTTAGAAAAAAGCTATACCGTAACAAAATGTGAAAAGTCAAGGGGTCTGAATACTTTCCGAATGCACTGTGTATGGTGACTTTTATTGCATTCATTTTGGGTATTCAGAAGAAAAGAGCATTGAAACACACACACACCGACTATGGATGTGAGGACTGAGCGGTACTATTAAATGGATTGTGCCTGTCTCCATCAGTCGGTACCTTCATCTCGTCAAGGGAGATCCTCAGTGTGTGTGCCCAAGCAGGGTGAACTCTCTGTGGAGAGAATGCCTCAGGCAGTGCTGCTCCCCATCCCCACGCTCTTCTCTTCCTTTGAGATGGCAGAGCCAGGGAATAAAGGTGATATGGGCCTATTGGAGAAAGAGACATTCACTGCTGTAATGATGATCGCTACAGAGTGATTCATTTGTATCTCAGATGCGAAGCAGCATCCACTGACAGTTAGTTCAGTCATAGTTCTCCCAGTCCCATTTATTTAAGCTTGAAAGATTCACATTGTTCTTATTTTCATTAATTTCTGTCATATTAACATATATTTACAATGTTTTCTTTTAAGACTAATAAGACAGTATTGTGTCTATAATAAGAGTATTATTTAGACGTGTGTACTTATTATCTCCAAGTGCAAAAGATCAGCTAATAGATACATATTTCATTAATAATGTGCTATATTGATAGTCTAGTTTTTTATGAGCTAGATAACTAAGTGTTGGTGAAAATGGAACAATACTATCATGTATTATGCTGACATTTCCACAAACATTAGAAACTTTAGTCAATTTAAAAACTGAAGTAAACAGGTTGACAGGATAAATAAAACTGTGTTTTGACTGTGTCAGGGGAGGTTGACTTCTCCATCTCTTTAACGTTTTAAGAGTAAGTAACTGGTTGCCCTGTTGGCCCTGCCTAGTATGTGTGTATGTGTACGTGTGTGTGTTTACTGGAGTGATCAACTTCTGCTAAATATTAATTACTAGTGTGGTTGCCCTTTCTATTGAGTCCCTTTGTATAAACATTCATTATGGCTCGTTTCCTCCTTTGTAGCTTCATCATCATTATTCCACCACATCCCCTTGAGGAGAGGGGGAGCTGAGGCCGGGACTGGGGCTGGACCGGGATGGAAAACACACACACACACACACACACACACTTGGAAGCTGAGCACCCAGACATGGGAATACACACAAGTGATATTTGTGCGCGGAGATCAAAAAGCATTTACCTTTAGATGTTTCCGGATATAAATATTCAATGTCCTTATTTAAATCTAATTTGGGTCTACTTGTCTCAGGGGTCTTTTCAACAGTACCTGTTGCCTGAGGCCACTGCTGGTTGACAGCCAAACGTTAGTAAAGAGAGAGGAGGGAAAAGAGAGGGGAGTCTGGGGCTGCTGGAGATGTGAGCAGAGTGGGTTGCTGTGTGAAGCCAGGGAGGGCTGAAAAAGACATGAGCGGAGGGCTGGAAGAGAGGGATGGAGGGGTGGAACAGGGATGGATTGGGCTATTTAACCTCGTGTGCATATGCAAACAGAATCAGAGAGTTTATTAGTAACTCTGGAAACAATAAACAAATGGAAGCAAGGCTTAATAAACTATTCATAATAAGTGTACATACTATTGATAAATGATTGTTTCAGCATTTATAAACCTTCATGAGCTTTATAAGCAAACATGTCTAATCAGTAGTGGCAGTATGAACACATGAACAATCACTTGAGTATGACTGACAGTGGTCTAATACTTTCACTATTTAAACATTGTTCTGTGAGTATTTGTGATTTTCTGTCATTGCAAAACTGAGCATATGACAACCCACTGCCCAAGGCAACACACTATTTTGTTTTATAAAATTAGATTTCATCAACATTTGTTATGATGAGTTTCACTCTGTTACAGAACAAAGACTTTGACCATTCACTTGGCAAAAATGAGAAAAGCTGCTCTCTATCACCCCCTTCTCTCTCTAGCTCTCTCTATCTCTCTACCTCTCCATCTCCCATCTCTCTCCCTCTCTTTCTGCAGGGAATGTGGTGACGATAGGGTGTGTTTCTTTCTTTGTTGTTCCATCTCAGACAAAGCCCATTGAATAGTGAGTGAACAATAACCTGAAGTCATGCAGCCTCTGGCTCTTGGGTGTGTTGGATGACCAAACAGACAGATACAGTGAAAGAGACATATATATATATATGGACAATATACATTGCATATACAGTATCATCATCAATATTAAAATCAATTAATCATTTTTCATTCACCTATATTTCAGACCCATTTACATCCTGGCATTTGAACAGTTGAGTCGGGCCCAGAAACTCTAGCCACTAGCCAGGTGGGTAGATGATAATAGGGCCCCTGATGGTAGCAGGAAACCAACCCCTGGGTGGGAAGGCATTCACTGAAATGTAAAGAGTTAGAGCAGGGTAGATTATCTCACATACACACAGGCACGCACACACACAAACACTGTCCTCATCTGGCCACAGAGCTGACAGTGGTGTATGTTAATAATGGGCAGGTGTGGGACCTGTCCCGAAGGGTTCCATTAAAATGGTGCCCCTCTCATTGCCAGTACCATTTGCTCTTTATATTTAACAGAGGCCATATGTCTAGCAGGATGCAAACAGCTGACAGGGTTTAATTGAAAGAAATATACATATCTGGCGGCGTGTGTGTAAGAGGGAAAGAGAAGGGATGAGGGAGAGAGAAGGGATGAGGGAGAGAGAGGGGCAAAATGATTTTGTTTGGGCATCAGGGAATCACTCTGAGGGGTCAAGTATGAATTAGAGATAGAGGGAGAGAGAAAGACAAAGAGAGACAGAGTTGGACAAAGGGACAAGGACACTGTGTTCAGAGCAGTGGAGGCTCCTCAGAGGAGGAAGGGGAGGACCATCCTCAGTGAATTTCAGAAAAATTTAAATTGTGAAACAAAAAAAGGTAACCTTTTTAGATAAAACTATACTAAATATATTCACGTCCCCAAATAATTTATTAAAACACACTGTTTTGCAATGAAGGTCTACAGTAGCCTCAACAGCACTCTCTTGGGTAGCAAGCACCATGGTGTAGCCAGAGGTCAGCTAGTTTCCGTCCTCCTCTAGGTACATTGACTTCACTACAGAACCTAGGAGGCTCATGGTTGTCACCCACTTTCATAGACTTACACAGTAATTATGATGAATTTCAGAGGACGTCCTCCAACCTATCAGAGCTCTTGCAGCATGAACTGAGATGTTGTTCACCCAATCACAGGATCAGAGAATGAATCTAGTACTGAATGCATAAGCTACAGCTAGCTAGCACTGCAGTGCTTAACATGTGGTGAGTAGTTGACTTAAAGAGAGAGAAAGACAATAATTGAATAAAAAATGAAGGAGAAGTGAGAGAGAGAAAGCTATATTTTGTTGCATTTTTTTTCACTTTCACTTTTACTTAGCTAGCTAATGCAGCTAGCTAGTTTAGCCTACTCAAACAGCTGGCTCAAACAGAGAGGGATGCTATGTTAGCTAGCTGGCTAAGGCTATCCAACACTGGAACTCTTCCAAGTCAAGCTTTTGGTTTCATTACTTTATTGCCACCCTGGCCCGCCGATGTAACAGCTAAGCTGCTTGCTGTATACTGTACTGCATGAATGTAGCGGGTTAACTAATGCGTTAGTTCTAGTATATATGTTGACTAGGACGTTAGCTAATATGGTGACAACGATGTAGGCTGTGTGTAGCGGTTAGCGGTTATGATTGTAGCTGTTGTAGGGAAAAGGTGAGAAGAGGAGTGCACGTAGATACGAGAGGGAATTATACAACGAGCAAAGTGATCATGCTGTTCGTATGTAGCTGCTTTGAAAGTGAACTGTGTGTGTGTGTGATCAGGGGTGTATTCATTTAGCCGATTCTGTTAAAAACATTTCTCAAACGGAACGAAATGGGGCTAAACATACATTAATTTGTCAAATAGAAACTCTTGTTTGCAACTGTTTAAACTAATGATTACACCCTAGATCAGGGAAAAGTGTGCAAGGCGGTATTGAATGTTTCACTGTCTGTCACCGTGATTACATCAATTTGTCTCTCGAACCTGTGTACATACGTTGTAGCAACCTTATGATGGGTATAGGGAAAAATTGAATATCATGTAGTAGCCTAAATCTATCAATGTTACATTGAGCTGGGTGAATGGCATATGAATGACAGTCATTCAATATGCTGTTATAGAAATAAGGCAATGCTCATACAAATTAATTGTCCTCCCTAATCTTAAACGACATCGACCAGCACTGAGAGGGCGAGAGAGAGGGAGAGAAATGGACAGGGACACCCCTGTGTTCAGAGAGAGAGAGAGAGAGACCACTGTGTTCAGAGAGAGAGAGAGCGAGAGTGAGAGAGAGGGACACCACTGTGTTGAGAGAGAGAGAGCGAAAGAGAGAGACGGACACCACTGTGTTCAGAGAGAGAGCGAGAGAAAGAGAGAGAGAGCGAGAGAGAGAGGGACACCACTGTGTTTAGAGAGAGAGCAAGAGAGAGAGAGGGACACCACTGTGTTCAGAGAGAGAGCGAGAGAGAGAGAGAGAGGGACACCACTGTGTTCAGAGAGAGAGAGCGAAAGAGAGAGACGGACACCACTGTGTTCAGAGAGAGAGCGAGAGAAAGAGAGAGAGAGCGAGAGAGAGAGGGACACCACTGTGTTTAGAGAGAGAGCAAGAGAGAGAGAGGGACACCACTGTGTTCAGAGAGAGAGCGAGAGAGAGAGAGAGAGGGACACCACTGTGTTCAGAGTGTGAACTTCATGTTCCATCTCCCTTCACAGGGACAGTAGAGACGCTGTCATCCACATTGCCAAATTACAACAAATCACAAGCGGCAGTGGGCTGTTTTAGACAGGAGGCGACTAAGATCAACTGAGAGAGAGCATGGGGTAGGCTAGGCACATAAATTAAAGGCCTTATTCAATCAAATAACCCAGTAACGAGATCAAGAGGAAACGTAAAACATCTTGCTGTGCATCTTTGTAGCCTATTCATGTACTCACCAACACAATGCATAGTCGACTGTGCCAACCAAGAAGACATTTGACTAGGTATCATTTCATAAACCCTTTCTCGCTGTGCTGAAACCACATTATTTCTGACATAGGCTATCCCGGTAATGTTTTCGTTCTATCAGGCTGCAATGTCTAAAATTAAGGAAATCCCTAACTCCAGGCTAACAGGCGCAACGCAATTAGTGTTTAAACCATGTCAATGGCCTTCCAATACAAAGAGTCTCAGAGGACTTTTGGACGTCGAAGACCTTCTGCTCTGTTACCAGTGAATGATTAATCCTCCACAACACAGTGCTCGGTCGTTAACTAGGTCTTTATGTCATTAGTTAGTGCTAATATACTCCCTATTCCTTTCAAAGATGCTAACTGGTGTTCTGCTAATTAGCATTCCAAACAGGGGATGAGGAGAGGGAGTGAGAGACTGAGAGAGATTGGTAGAGAGAAAGGGGGATACAGTAGAATAGGCTCTCCACCACGAAGGCAGGACATCCGATGAAACGGCGACACGGTAACATTGTCATTAACTTGATGTTAATTACGAATTAATGGGGCTATTTCATTTACAAGTATCTCTAGCTCTGTGATGAGGCCCTCCTATAATAGGTTACTCTAGCGAGACTCTCCTGTAATAGGTTACTCTAGCGAGACGCTCCTGTATTAGGTTACTCTAGCGAGACCCTCCTATAATAGGTTACTCGAGCGAGACGCTCCTGTATTAGGTTACTCTAGCGAGACCCTCCTATAATAGGTTACTCTAGCGAGACCCTCCTATATTAGGTTACTCTAGCGAGACCCTCCTGTATTAGGTTACTCTAGCGAGACCCTCCTATAATAGGTTACTCTAGCGAGAGCCTCCTGTATTAGGTTACTCTAGCGAGGCCCTCATATAAAAGGTTACTCTAGCGAGACCCTCCTATAATAGGTTACTCTAGCAAGAACCTCCTGTATTAGGTTACTCTAGTGAGGCCCTCATATAATAGGTTACTCTAGCGAGACCCTCCTATAATAGGTTACTCTAGCGAGGCCCTCCTATAATAGGTTACTCTAGCAAAACCCTCCTATAATAGGTTACACTAGCGAGGCCCTCCTATAATAGGTTGCTCTAGCAAGACTCTCCTGTAATAGGTTACTCTAGCGAGACCCTCCTGTAATAGGTTACTCTGGCGAGACCCTCCTATAATAGGTTACTCTAGCGAGACCCTCCTGTATTAGGTTACTCTAGCGAGACCCTCCTATAATAGGTTGCTCTAGCAAGACTCTCCTGTAATAGGGTACTCTAGCGAGACCCTCCTGTATTAGGTTACTCTAGCGAGGCCCTCATATAGTAGGTTACTCTAGCGAGACCCTCCTGTAATAGGTTACTCTGGCGAGACCCTCCTATAATAGGTTACTCTAGCGAGACCCTCCTATAGTAGGTTACTCTAGCGAGACCACCTATAATTTGTTACTCTAGCGAGAACCTCCTGTAGTAGGTTACTCTAGCGAGACCCTCCTGTAATAGGTTACTCTAGCGAGACCCTCCTATAATAGGTTACACTAGCGAGGCCCTCCTATAGTAGGTTACTCTAGCGAGACCCTCCTGTAATAGGTTACTCTAGCGAGAACCTCCTGTAATAGGTTACTCTAGCGAGACCCTCCTATAATAGGTTACTCTAGCGAGACCACCTATAATAGGTTACTCTAGCGAAAACCTCCTGTAATAGCTTACTCTAGCGAGATCGTCCTGTAATAAGTTACTCTAGCGAGACCCTCCTGTAATAGGTTACTCTAGCGAGACCCTCCTGTAATAGGTTACTCTAGCGAGACGCTCCTGTAATAGGTTACTCTAGCGAGGCCCTCCTGTAATAGGTTACTCTAGCGAGACCCTCCTGTAATAGGTTACTCTAGCGAGACCCTCCTGTAATAGGTTACTCTAGCGAGACCCTCCTATAATAGGTTACTCTAGCGAGACCCTCCTATAATAGGTTACTCTAGCGAGACCACCTATAATTTTTTACTCTAGCGAGAACCTCCTGTAATAGCTTACTCTAGCGAGACCCTCCTGTAATAGGTTACTCTAGCGAGACCCTCCTATAATAGGTTACTCTAGCGAGACCCTCCTATAATAGGTTACTCTAGCGAGACCACCTATAATTTGTTACTCTAGCGAGACCCTCCTGTAATAGGTTACTCTAGCGAGACCCTCCTGTAATAGGTTACTCTAGCGAGGCCCTCCTGTAATATGTTACTCTAGCGAGACCCTCCTGTAATAGGTTACTCTAGCGAGACCCTCCTGTATTAGGTTACTCTAGCGAGGCCCTCATATAGTAGGTTACTCTAGCGAGACCCTCCTGTAATAGGTTACTCTGGCGAGACACTCCTATAATAGGTTACTCTAGCGAGACCCTCCTATAGTAGGTTACTCTAGCGAGACCACCAATAATTTGTTACTCTAGCGAGAACCTCCTGTAGTGGGTTACTCTAGCGAGACCCTCCTGTAATAGGTTACTCTAGCGAGACCCTCCTGTAATAGGTTACTCTAGCGAGACCCTCCTATAATGGGTTACTCTAGCAAGACCACCTATAATTTGTTACTCTAGCGAGAACCTCCTGTAATAGCTTACTCTAGCGAGATCGTCCTGTAATAAGTTACTCTAGCGAGACCTTCCTGTAATAGGTTACTCTAGCGAGACCCTCCTGTAATAGGTTACTCTAGCGAGACCCTCCTGTAATAGGTTACTCTAGCGAGGCCCTCCTGTAATAGGTTACTCTAGCGAGACCCTCCTGTAATAGGTTACTCTAGCGAGACCCTCCTGTAATAGGTTACTCTAGCGAGACCCTCCTATAATAGGTTACTCTAGCGAGACCCTCCTATAATAGGTTACTCTAGCGAGACCACCTATAATTTGTTACTCTAGCGAGAATCTCCTGTAATAGCTTACTCTAGCGAGACCCTCCTGTAATAGGTTACTCTAGCGAGACCCTCCTATAATAGGTTACTCTAGCGAGACCCTCCTATAATAGGTTACTCTAGCGAGACCACCTATAATTTGTTACTCTAGCGAGACCCTCCTGTAATAGGTTACTCTAGCGAGACCCTCCTGTAATAGGTTACTCTAGCGAGGCCCTCCTGTAATATGTTACTCTAGCGAGACCCTCCTGTAATAGGTTACTCTAGCGAGACCCTCCTGTAATAGGTTACTCTAGCGAGACCCTCCTGTAATAGGTTACTCTAGCGACGCCCTCCTGTAATAGGTTACTCTAGCGAGACCCTCCTATAATAGGTTACTCTAGCGAGACCCTCCTATAATAGGTTACTCTAGCGAGACCCTCCTGTAATTGGTTACTCTAGCGAGACCCTCCTGTAATAGGTTACTCTAGCGAGACCCTCCTGTAATAGGTTACTCTAGCGAGATCCTCCTGTAATAGGTTACTCTAGCGAGACCCTCTTGTAATAGGTTACTCTAGCGAGACCCTCTTGTAATAGGTTACTCTAGCGAGACCCTCTTGTAATAGGTTACTCTAGCGAGACCCTCCTGTAATAGGTTACTCTAGCGAGACCCTCCTGTAATAGGTTACTCTAGCGAGACCCTCTTGTAATAGCTTACTCTAGCGAGACCCTCCTGTAATAGGTTACTCTAGCGAGACCCTCCTGTAATAGGTTACTCTAGCGAGAACCTCCTGTATTAGGTTACTCTAGCGAGACCCTCCTATAATAGGTTACTCTAGCGAGACCCTCCTGTAATAGGTTACTCTAGCGAGACCCTCCTATAATAGGTTACTCTAGCGAGACCCTCCTGTAATAGGTTACTCTAGCGAGACCCTCCTGTAATAGGTTACTCTAGCGAGACCCTCCTATAATAGGTTACTCTAGCGAGACTCTCCTGTAATAGGTTACTCTAGCGAGACCCTCCTATAATAGGTTACTCTAGCGAGACCCTCCTGTAATAGGTTACTCTAGCGAGACCCTCCTATAATAGCTTACTCTAGCGAGACCCTCCTGTAATAGGTTACTCTAGCGAGACCCTCCTGTAATAGGTTACTCTAGCGAGACCCTCCTGTAATAGGTTACTCTAGCGAGACCCTCCTGTAATAGGTTACTCTAGCGAGACCCTCCTGTAATAGGTTACTCTAGCGAGACCCTCCTGTAATAGGTTACTCTAGCGAGACCCTCCTGTAATAGGTTACTCTAGCGAGGCCCTCCTGTAATAGGTTACTCTAGCGAGACCCTCCTGTAATAGGTTACTCTAGCGAGACCCTCCTGTAATAGGTTACTCTAGCGAGACCCTCCTATAATAGGTTACTCTAGCGAGACCCTCCTATAATAGGTTACTCTAGCGAGACCACCTATAATTTTTTACTCTAGCGAGAACCTCCTGTAATAGCTTACTCTAGCGAGACCCTCCTGTAATAGGTTACTCTAGCGAGACCCTCCTATAATAGGTTACTCTAGCGAGACCCTCCTATAATAGGTTACTCTAGCGAGACCACCTATAATTTGTTACTCTAGCGAGACCCTCCTGTAATAGGTTACTCTAGCGAGACCCTCCTGTAATAGGTTACTCTAGCGAGGCCCTCCTGTAATATGTTACTCTAGCGAGACCCTCCTGTAATAGATTACTCTAGCGAGACCCTCCTGTATTAGGTTACTCTAGCGAGGCTCTCATATAGTAGGTTACTCTAGCGAGACCCTCCTGTAATAGGTTACTCTAGCGAGACCCTCCTGTAATAGGTTACTCTAGCGAGACCCTCCTATAATAGGTTACTCTAGCAAGACCACCTATAATTTGTTACTCTAGCGAGAACCTCCTGTAATAGCTTACTCTAGCGAGATCGTCCTGTAATAAGTTACTCTAGCGAGACCTTCCTGTAATAGGTTACTCTAGCGAGACCCTCCTGTAATAGGTTACTCTAGCGAGACCCTCCTGTAATAGGTTACTCTAGCGAGGCCCTCCTGTAATAGGTTACTCTAGCGAGACCCTCCTGTAATAGGTTACTCTAGCGAGTCCCTCCTGTAATAGGTTACTCTAGCGAGACCCTCCTATAATAGGTTACTCTAGCGAGACCCTCCTATAATAGGTTACTCTAGCGAGACCACCTATAATTTGTTACTCTAGCGAGAATCTCCTGTAATAGCTTACTCTAGCGAGACCCTCCTGTAATAGGTTACTCTAGCGAGACCCTCCTATAATAGGTTACTCTAGCGAGACCCTCCTATAATAGGTTACTCTAGCGAGACCACCTATAATTTGTTACTCTAGCGAGACCCTCCTGTAATAGGTTACTCTAGCGAGACCCTCCTGTAATAGGTTACTCTAGCGAGGCCCTCCTGTAATATGTTACTCTAGCGAGACCCTCCTGTAATAGGTTACTCTAGCGAGACCCTCCTGTAATAGGTTACTCTAGCGAGACCCTCCTGTAATAGGTTACTCTAGCGAGACCCTCCTGTAATAGGTTACTCTAGCGAGGCCCTCCTGTAATAGGTTACTCTAGCGAGACCCTCCTATAATAGGTTACTCTAGCGAGACCCTCCTATAATAGGTTACTCTAGCGAGACCCTCCTGTAATTGGTTACTCTAGCGAGACCCTCCTGTAATAGGTTACTCTAGCGAGACCCTCCTGTAATAGGTTACTCTAGCGAGATCCTCCTGTAATAGGTTACTCTAGCGAGACCCTCTTGTAATAGGTTACTCTAGCGAGACCCTCTTGTAATAGGTTACTCTAGCGAGACCCTCTTGTAATAGGTTACTCTAGCGAGACCCTCCTGTAATAGGTTACTCTAGCGAGACCCTCCTGTAATAGGTTACTCTAGCGAGACCCTCTTGTAATAGCTTACTCTAGCGAGACCCTCCTGAAATAGGTTACTCTAGCGAGACCCTCCTGTAATAGGTTACTCTAGCGAGAACCTCCTGAATTAGGTTACTCTAGCGAGACCCTCCTATAATAGGTTACTCTAGCGAGACCCTCCTGTAATAGGTTACTCTAGCGAGACCCTCCTATAATAGGTTACTCTAGCGAGACCCTCCTATAATAGGTTACTCTAGCGAGACCCTCCTGTAATAGGTTACTCTAGCGAGACCCTCCTATAATAGCTTACTCTAGCGAGACCCTCCTGTAATAGGTTACTCTAGCGAGACCCTCCTATAATAGGTTACTCTTGCAAGACCCTCCTGTAATAGGTTACTCTAGCGAGACCCTCCTGTAATAGGTTACTCTAGCGAGACCCTCCTATAATAGGTTACTCTAGCGAGACCCTCCTGTAATAGGTTACTCTAGCGAGACCCTCCTGTAATAGGTTACTCTAGCGAGACCCTCCTATAATAGGTTACTCGAGCATGACCCTCCTATAGTAGGTTACTCTAGCGAGACCCTCCTGTAATAGGTTACTCTAGCAAGACCCTCCTGTAATAGGTTACTCTAGCGAGACCCTCCTGTAATAGGTTACTCTAGCGAGACTCTCCTGTAATAGGTTACTCTTGCAAGACCCTCCTGTAATAGGTTACTCTAGCGAGACCCTCCTGTAATAGGTTACTCTAGCGAGACCCTCCTGTAATAGGTTACTCTTGCAAGACCCTCCTGTAATAGGTTACTCTAGCGAGACCCTCCTGTAATAGGTTACTCTAGCGAGACCCTCCTATAATAGGTTACTCGAGCATGACCCTCCTATAGTAGGTTACTCTAGCGAGACCCTCCTGTAATAGGTTACTCTAGCGAGACTCTCCTGTAATAGGTTACTCTAGCGAGACCCTCTATTAGGTTACTCTAGCGAGACCCTCCTATAATAGGTTACTCTAGCGAGACCCTCCTAGTTACCTACAGGTCCCATTGAAGGCCAGAAGATGTGGGGGAGGATCCTCTTGTGGGCCACCCGTCATGATTATATCTGAGTGAGCTGCTTGACCTCTGCCATTTTGTGACAATATGAGTCTACCCATCTTAAAATGACGACGGTGTACTGCCCTCCCCTGTCCCCACCCTTCATAACTACAGACTGTCAAGTCCAGTTAGATCAGAGGTCTCACAGGAAAGGAAACAAGAAAAGGTAACTGTCTTCAGACTATTTGAGGCATGGTGTAAAGTGCATTTCCTGTTTGCCTTCCATTTGACATCTGTAGTCTTCAGATTGTGTTGCAGGTGTAAAAGAAAATTAAATCATCAACAGTGTAAAACTTTTATACATTTATAACAACTACATTGCCTAAAAACCCGCAACTCCCTGCTCCAGCAATCATAAAACTATGAATTCTATGTTGCCTATCGACTTCTAACTACAGAACTCAATGGCTTCAACCACAACCATCCAATCCAATAGGTTACTCTAGCGAGACCCTCCTGTAATAGGTTACTCTAGCGAGACCCTCCTATAATAGGTTACTCGAGCATGACCCTCCTATAGTAGGTTACTCTAGCGAGACCCTCCTGTAATAGGTTACTCTAGCAAGACCCTCCTGTAATAGGTTACTCTAGCGAGACCCTCCTGTAATAGGTTACTCTAGCGAGACTCTCCTGTAATAGGTTACTCTTGCAAGACCCTCCTGTAATAGGTTACTCTAGCGAGACCCTCCTGTAATAGGTTACTCTAGCGAGACCCTCCTATAATAGGTTACTCGAGCATGACCCTCCTATAGTAGGTTACTCTAGCGAGACCCTCCTGTAATAGGTTACTCTAGCGAGACTCTCCTGTAATAGGTTACTCTAGCGAGACCCTCTATTAGGTTACTCTAGCGAGACCCTCCTATAATAGGTTACTCTAGCGAGACCCTCCTGTAATAGGTTACTCTAGCGAGACCCTCCTGTAATAGGTTACTCTAGCGAGACCCTCCTATAATAGGTTACTCTAGCGAGACTCTCCTGTAATAGGTTACTCTAGCGAGACCCTCCTATAATAGGTTACTCTAGCGAGACCCTCCTGTAATAGGTTACTCTAGCGAGACCCTCCTATAATAGCTTACTCTAGCGAGACCCTCCTGTAATAGGTTACTCTAGCGAGACCCTCCTATAATAGGTTACTCTTGCAAGACCCTCCTGTAATAGGTTACTCTAGCGAGACCCTCCTGTAATAGGTTACTCTAGCGAGACCCTCCTATAATAGGTTACTCTAGCGAGACCCTCCTGTAATAGGTTACTCTAGCGAGACCCTCCTGTAATAGGTTACTCTAGCGAGACCCTCCTATAATAGGTTACTCGAGCATGACCCTCCTATAGTAGGTTACTCTAGCGAGACCCTCCTGTAATAGGTTACTCTAGCAAGACCCTCCTGTAATAGGTTACTCTAGCGAGACCCTCCTGTAATAGGTTACTCTAGCAAGACCCTCCTGTAATAGGTTACTCTAGCAAGACCCTCCTGTAATAGGTTACTCTAGCGAGACCCTCCTGTAATAGGTTACTCTAGCGAGACTCTCCTGTAATAGGTTACTCTTGCAAGACCCTCCTGTAATAGGTTACTCTAGCGAGACCCTCCTGTAATAGGTTACTCTAGCGAGACCCTCCTGTAATAGGTTACTCTTGCAAGACCCTCCTGTAATAGGTTACTCTAGCGAGACCCTCCTGTAATAGGTTACTCTAGCGAGACCCTCCTATAATAGGTTACTCGAGCATGACCCTCCTATAGTAGGTTACTCTAGCGAGACCCTCCTGTAATAGGTTACTCTAGCGAGACTCTCCTGTAATAGGTTACTCTAGCGAGACCCTCTATTAGGTTACTCTAGCGAGACCCTCCTATAATAGGTTACTCTAGCGAGACCCTCCTAGTTACCTACAGGTCCCATTGAAGGCCAGAAGATGTGGGGGAGGATCCTCTTGTGGGCCACCCGTCATGATTATATCTGAGTGAGCTGCTTGACCTCTGCCATTTTGTGACAATATGAGTCTACCCATCTTAAAATGACGACGGTGTACTGCCCTCCCCTGTCCCCACCCTTCATAACTACAGACTGTCAAGTCCAGTTAGATCAGAGGTCTCACAGGAAAGGAAACAAGAAAAGGTAACTGTCTTCAGACTATTTGAGGCATGGTGTAAAGTGCATTTCCTGTTTGCCTTCCATTTGACATCTGTAGTCTTCAGATTGTGTTGCAGGTGTAAAAGAAAATTAAATCATCAACAGTGTAAAACTTTTATACATTTATAACAACTACATTGCCTAAAAACCCGCAACTCCCTGCTCCAGCAATCATAAAACTATGAATTCTATGTTGCCTATCGACTTCTAACTACAGAACTCAATGGCTTCAACCACAACCATCCAATCCAATAGGTTACTCTAGCGAGACCCTCCTGTAATAGGTTACTCTAGCGAGACCCTCCTATAATAGGTTACTCGAGCATGACCCTCCTATAGTAGGTTACTCTAGCGAGACCCTCCTGTAATAGGTTACTCTAGCAAGACCCTCCTGTAATAGGTTACTCTAGCGAGACCCTCCTGTAATAGGTTACTCTAGCGAGACTCTCCTGTAATAGGTTACTCTTGCAAGACCCTCCTGTAATAGGTTACTCTAGCGAGACCCTCCTGTAATAGGTTACTCTAGCGAGACCCTCCTATAATAGGTTACTCGAGCATGACCCTCCTATAGTAGGTTACTCTAGCGAGACCCTCCTGTAATAGGTTACTCTAGCGAGACTCTCCTGTAATAGGTTACTCTAGCGAGACCCTCTATTAGGTTACTCTAGCGAGACCCTCCTATAATAGGTTACTCTAGCGAGACCCTCCTGTAATAGGTTACTCTAGCGAGACCCTCCTGTAATAGGTTACTCTAGCGAGGCCCTCCTGTAATATGTTACTCTAGCGAGACCCTCCTGTAATAGGTTACTCTAGCGAGACCCTCCTGTAATAGGTTACTCTAGCGAGACCCTCCTGTAATAGGTTACTCTAGCGAGACCCTCCTGTAATAGGTTACTCTAGCGAGGCCCTCCTGTAATAGGTTACTCTAGCGAGACCCTCCTATAATAGGTTACTCTAGCGAGACCCTCCTATAATAGGTTACTCTAGCGAGACCCTCCTGTAATTGGTTACTCTAGCGAGACCCTCCTGTAATAGGTTACTCTAGCGAGACCCTCCTGTAATAGGTTACTCTAGCGAGATCCTCCTGTAATAGGTTACTCTAGCGAGACCCTCTTGTAATAGGTTACTCTAGCGAGACCCTCTTGTAATAGGTTACTCTAGCGAGACCCTCTTGTAATAGGTTACTCTAGCGAGACCCTCCTGTAATAGGTTACTCTAGCGAGACCCTCCTGTAATAGGTTACTCTAGCGAGACCCTCTTGTAATAGCTTACTCTAGCGAGACCCTCCTGAAATAGGTTACTCTAGCGAGACCCTCCTGTAATAGGTTACTCTAGCGAGAACCTCCTGAATTAGGTTACTCTAGCGAGACCCTCCTATAATAGGTTACTCTAGCGAGACCCTCCTGTAATAGGTTACTCTAGCGAGACCCTCCTATAATAGGTTACTCTAGCGAGACCCTCCTATAATAGGTTACTCTAGCGAGACCCTCCTGTAATAGGTTACTCTAGCGAGACCCTCCTATAATAGCTTACTCTAGCGAGACCCTCCTGTAATAGGTTACTCTAGCGAGACCCTCCTATAATAGGTTACTCTTGCAAGACCCTCCTGTAATAGGTTACTCTAGCGAGACCCTCCTGTAATAGGTTACTCTAGCGAGACCCTCCTATAATAGGTTACTCTAGCGAGACCCTCCTGTAATAGGTTACTCTAGCGAGACCCTCCTGTAATAGGTTACTCTAGCGAGACCCTCCTATAATAGGTTACTCGAGCATGACCCTCCTATAGTAGGTTACTCTAGCGAGACCCTCCTGTAATAGGTTACTCTAGCAAGACCCTCCTGTAATAGGTTACTCTAGCGAGACCCTCCTGTAATAGGTTACTCTAGCGAGACTCTCCTGTAATAGGTTACTCTTGCAAGACCCTCCTGTAATAGGTTACTCTAGCGAGACCCTCCTGTAATAGGTTACTCTAGCGAGACCCTCCTGTAATAGGTTACTCTTGCAAGACCCTCCTGTAATAGGTTACTCTAGCGAGACCCTCCTGTAATAGGTTACTCTAGCGAGACCCTCCTATAATAGGTTACTCGAGCATGACCCTCCTATAGTAGGTTACTCTAGCGAGACCCTCCTGTAATAGGTTACTCTAGCGAGACTCTCCTGTAATAGGTTACTCTAGCGAGACCCTCTATTAGGTTACTCTAGCGAGACCCTCCTATAATAGGTTACTCTAGCGAGACCCTCCTAGTTACCTACAGGTCCCATTGAAGGCCAGAAGATGTGGGGGAGGATCCTCTTGTGGGCCACCCGTCATGATTATATCTGAGTGAGCTGCTTGACCTCTGCCATTTTGTGACAATATGAGTCTACCCATCTTAAAATGACGACGGTGTACTGCCCTCCCCTGTCCCCACCCTTCATAACTACAGACTGTCAAGTCCAGTTAGATCAGAGGTCTCACAGGAAAGGAAACAAGAAAAGGTAACTGTCTTCAGACTATTTGAGGCATGGTGTAAAGTGCATTTCCTGTTTGCCTTCCATTTGACATCTGTAGTCTTCAGATTGTGTTGCAGGTGTAAAAGAAAATTAAATCATCAACAGTGTAAAACTTTTATACATTTATAACAACTACATTGCCTAAAAACCCGCAACTCCCTGCTCCAGCAATCATAAAACTATGAATTCTATGTTGCCTATCGACTTCTAACTACAGAACTCAATGGCTTCAACCACAACCATCCAATCCAATAGGTTACTCTAGCGAGACCCTCCTGTAATAGGTTACTCTAGCGAGACCCTCCTATAATAGGTTACTCGAGCATGACCCTCCTATAGTAGGTTACTCTAGCGAGACCCTCCTGTAATAGGTTACTCTAGCAAGACCCTCCTGTAATAGGTTACTCTAGCGAGACCCTCCTGTAATAGGTTACTCTAGCGAGACTCTCCTGTAATAGGTTACTCTTGCAAGACCCTCCTGTAATAGGTTACTCTAGCGAGACCCTCCTGTAATAGGTTACTCTAGCGAGACCCTCCTATAATAGGTTACTCGAGCATGACCCTCCTATAGTAGGTTACTCTAGCGAGACCCTCCTGTAATAGGTTACTCTAGCGAGACTCTCCTGTAATAGGTTACTCTAGCGAGACCCTCTATTAGGTTACTCTAGCGAGACCCTCCTATAATAGGTTACTCTAGCGAGACCCTCCTGTAATAGGTTACTCTAGCGAGACCCTCCTGTAATAGGTTACTCTAGCGAGGCCCTCCTGTAATATGTTACTCTAGCGAGACCCTCCTGTAATAGGTTACTCTAGCGAGACCCTCCTGTAATAGGTTACTCTAGCGAGACCCTCCTGTAATAGGTTACTCTAGCGAGACCCTCCTGTAATAGGTTACTCTAGCGAGGCCCTCCTGTAATAGGTTACTCTAGCGAGACCCTCCTATAATAGGTTACTCTAGCGAGACCCTCCTATAATAGGTTACTCTAGCGAGACCCTCCTGTAATTGGTTACTCTAGCGAGACCCTCCTGTAATAGGTTACTCTAGCGAGACCCTCCTGTAATAGGTTACTCTAGCGAGATCCTCCTGTAATAGGTTACTCTAGCGAGACCCTCTTGTAATAGGTTACTCTAGCGAGACCCTCTTGTAATAGGTTACTCTAGCGAGACCCTCTTGTAATAGGTTACTCTAGCGAGACCCTCCTGTAATAGGTTACTCTAGCGAGACCCTCCTGTAATAGGTTACTCTAGCGAGACCCTCTTGTAATAGCTTACTCTAGCGAGACCCTCCTGAAATAGGTTACTCTAGCGAGACCCTCCTGTAATAGGTTACTCTAGCGAGAACCTCCTGAATTAGGTTACTCTAGCGAGACCCTCCTATAATAGGTTACTCTAGCGAGACCCTCCTGTAATAGGTTACTCTAGCGAGACCCTCCTATAATAGGTTACTCTAGCGAGACCCTCCTATAATAGGTTACTCTAGCGAGACCCTCCTGTAATAGGTTACTCTAGCGAGACCCTCCTATAATAGCTTACTCTAGCGAGACCCTCCTGTAATAGGTTACTCTAGCGAGACCCTCCTATAATAGGTTACTCTTGCAAGACCCTCCTGTAATAGGTTACTCTAGCGAGACCCTCCTGTAATAGGTTACTCTAGCGAGACCCTCCTATAATAGGTTACTCTAGCGAGACCCTCCTGTAATAGGTTACTCTAGCGAGACCCTCCTGTAATAGGTTACTCTAGCGAGACCCTCCTATAATAGGTTACTCGAGCATGACCCTCCTATAGTAGGTTACTCTAGCGAGACCCTCCTGTAATAGGTTACTCTAGCAAGACCCTCCTGTAATAGGTTACTCTAGCGAGACCCTCCTGTAATAGGTTACTCTAGCGAGACTCTCCTGTAATAGGTTACTCTTGCAAGACCCTCCTGTAATAGGTTACTCTAGCGAGACCCTCCTGTAATAGGTTACTCTAGCGAGACCCTCCTGTAATAGGTTACTCTTGCAAGACCCTCCTGTAATAGGTTACTCTAGCGAGACCCTCCTGTAATAGGTTACTCTAGCGAGACCCTCCTATAATAGGTTACTCGAGCATGACCCTCCTATAGTAGGTTACTCTAGCGAGACCCTCCTGTAATAGGTTACTCTAGCGAGACTCTCCTGTAATAGGTTACTCTAGCGAGACCCTCTATTAGGTTACTCTAGCGAGACCCTCCTATAATAGGTTACTCTAGCGAGACCCTCCTAGTTACCTACAGGTCCCATTGAAGGCCAGAAGATGTGGGGGAGGATCCTCTTGTGGGCCACCCGTCATGATTATATCTGAGTGAGCTGCTTGACCTCTGCCATTTTGTGACAATATGAGTCTACCCATCTTAAAATGACGACGGTGTACTGCCCTCCCCTGTCCCCACCCTTCATAACTACAGACTGTCAAGTCCAGTTAGATCAGAGGTCTCACAGGAAAGGAAACAAGAAAAGGTAACTGTCTTCAGACTATTTGAGGCATGGTGTAAAGTGCATTTCCTGTTTGCCTTCCATTTGACATCTGTAGTCTTCAGATTGTGTTGCAGGTGTAAAAGAAAATTAAATCATCAACAGTGTAAAACTTTTATACATTTATAACAACTACATTGCCTAAAAACCCGCAACTCCCTGCTCCAGCAATCATAAAACTATGAATTCTATGTTGCCTATCGACTTCTAACTACAGAACTCAATGGCTTCAACCACAACCATCCAATCCAATAGGTTACTCTAGCGAGACCCTCCTGTAATAGGTTACTCTAGCGAGACCCTCCTATAATAGGTTACTCGAGCATGACCCTCCTATAGTAGGTTACTCTAGCGAGACCCTCCTGTAATAGGTTACTCTAGCAAGACCCTCCTGTAATAGGTTACTCTAGCGAGACCCTCCTGTAATAGGTTACTCTAGCGAGACTCTCCTGTAATAGGTTACTCTTGCAAGACCCTCCTGTAATAGGTTACTCTAGCGAGACCCTCCTGTAATAGGTTACTCTAGCGAGACCCTCCTATAATAGGTTACTCGAGCATGACCCTCCTATAGTAGGTTACTCTAGCGAGACCCTCCTGTAATAGGTTACTCTAGCGAGACTCTCCTGTAATAGGTTACTCTAGCGAGACCCTCTATTAGGTTACTCTAGCGAGACCCTCCTATAATAGGTTACTCTAGCGAGACCCTCCTGTAATAGGTTACTCTAGCGAGACCCTCCTGTAATAGGTTACTCTAGCGAGGCCCTCCTGTAATATGTTACTCTAGCGAGACCCTCCTGTAATAGGTTACTCTAGCGAGACCCTCCTGTAATAGGTTACTCTAGCGAGACCCTCCTGTAATAGGTTACTCTAGCGAGACCCTCCTGTAATAGGTTACTCTAGCGAGGCCCTCCTGTAATAGGTTACTCTAGCGAGACCCTCCTATAATAGGTTACTCTAGCGAGACCCTCCTGTAATAGGTTACTCTAGCGAGACCCTCCTATAATAGCTTACTCTAGCGAGACCCTCCTGTAATAGGTTACTCTAGCGAGACCCTCCTATAATAGGTTACTCTTGCAAGACCCTCCTGTAATAGGTTACTCTAGCGAGACCCTCCTGTAATAGGTTACTCTAGCGAGACCCTCCTATAATAGGTTACTCTAGCGAGACCCTCCTGTAATAGGTTACTCTAGCGAGACCCTCCTGTAATAGGTTACTCTAGCGAGACCCTCCTATAATAGGTTACTCGAGCATGACCCTCCTATAGTAGGTTACTCTAGCGAGACCCTCCTGTAATAGGTTACTCTAGCAAGACCCTCCTGTAATAGGTTACTCTAGCGAGACCCTCCTGTAATAGGTTACTCTAGCGAGACTCTCCTGTAATAGGTTACTCTTGCAAGACCCTCCTGTAATAGGTTACTCTAGCGAGACCCTCCTGTAATAGGTTACTCTAGCGAGACCCTCCTGTAATAGGTTACTCTAGCGAGACCCTCCTGTAATAGGTTACTCTAGCGAGACCCTCCTGTAATAGGTTACTCTAGCGAGACCCTCCTGTAATAGGTTACTCTAGCGAGACCCTCCTATAATAGGTTACTCGAGCATGACCCTCCTATAGTAGGTTACTCTAGCGAGACCCTCCTGTAATAGGTTACTCTAGCGAGACTCTCCTGTAATAGGTTACTCTAGCGAGACCCTCTATTAGGTTACTCTAGCGAGACCCTCCTATAATAGGTTACTCTAGCGAGACCCTCCTAGTTACCTACAGGTCCCATTGAAGGCCAGAAGATGTGGGGGAGGATCCTCTTGTGGGCCACCCGTCATGATTATATCTGAGTGAGCTGCTTGACCTCTGCCATTTTGTGACAATATGAGTCTACCCATCTTAAAATGACGACGGTGTACTGCCCTCCCCTGTCCCCACCCTTCATAACTACAGACTGTCAAGTCCAGTTAGATCAGAGGTCTCACAGGAAAGGAAACAAGAAAAGGTAACTGTCTTCAGACTATTTGAGGCATGGTGTAAAGTGCATTTCCTGTTTGCCTTCCATTTGACATCTGTAGTCTTCAGATTGTGTTGCAGGTGTAAAAGAAAATTAAATCATCAACAGTGTAAAACTTTTATACATTTATAACAACTACATTGCCTAAAAACCCGCAACTCCCTGCTCCAGCAATCATAAAACTATGAATTCTATGTTGCCTATCGACTTCTAACTACAGAACTCAATGGCTTCAACCACAACCATCCAATCCAATAGGTTACTCTAGCGAGACCCTCCTGTAATAGGTTACTCTAGCGAGACCCTCCTATAATAGGTTACTCGAGCATGACCCTCCTATAGTAGGTTACTCTAGCGAGACCCTCCTGTAATAGGTTACTCTAGCAAGACCCTCCTGTAATAGGTTACTCTAGCGAGACCCTCCTGTAATAGGTTACTCTAGCGAGACTCTCCTGTAATAGGTTACTCTTGCAAGACCCTCCTGTAATAGGTTACTCTAGCGAGACCCTCCTGTAATAGGTTACTCTAGCGAGACCCTCCTATAATAGGTTACTCGAGCATGACCCTCCTATAGTAGGTTACTCTAGCGAGACCCTCCTGTAATAGGTTACTCTAGCGAGACTCTCCTGTAATAGGTTACTCTTGCAAGACCCTCCTGTAATAGGTTACTCTAGCGAGACCCTCCTGTAATAGGTTACTCTAGCGAGACCCTCCTATAATAGGTTACTCTAGCGAGACCCTCCTGTAATAGGTTACTCTAGCGAGACCCTCCTGTAATAGGTTACTCTAGCGAGACCCTCCTATAATAGGTTACTCGAGCATGACCCTCCTATAGTAGGTTACTCTAGCGAGACCCTCCTGTAATAGGTTACTCTAGCAAGACCCTCCTGTAATAGGTTACTCTAGCGAGACCCTCCTGTAATAGGTTACTCTAGCAAGACCCTCCTGTAATAGGTTACTCTAGCAAGACCCTCCTGTAATAGGTTACTCTAGCGAGACCCTCCTGTAATAGGTTACTCTAGCGAGACTCTCCTGTAATAGGTTACTCTTGCAAGACCCTCCTGTAATAGGTTACTCTAGCGAGACCCTCCTGTAATAGGTTACTCTAGCGAGACCCTCCTGTAATAGGTTACTCTTGCAAGACCCTCCTGTAATAGGTTACTCTAGCGAGACCCTCCTGTAATAGGTTACTCTAGCGAGACCCTCCTATAATAGGTTACTCGAGCATGACCCTCCTATAGTAGGTTACTCTAGCGAGACCCTCCTGTAATAGGTTACTCTAGCGAGACTCTCCTGTAATAGGTTACTCTAGCGAGACCCTCTATTAGGTTACTCTAGCGAGACCCTCCTATAATAGGTTACTCTAGCGAGACCCTCCTAGTTACCTACAGGTCCCATTGAAGGCCAGAAGATGTGGGGGAGGATCCTCTTGTGGGCCACCCGTCATGATTATATCTGAGTGAGCTGCTTGACCTCTGCCATTTTGTGACAATATGAGTCTACCCATCTTAAAATGACGACGGTGTACTGCCCTCCCCTGTCCCCACCCTTCATAACTACAGACTGTCAAGTCCAGTTAGATCAGAGGTCTCACAGGAAAGGAAACAAGAAAAGGTAACTGTCTTCAGACTATTTGAGGCATGGTGTAAAGTGCATTTCCTGTTTGCCTTCCATTTGACATCTGTAGTCTTCAGATTGTGTTGCAGGTGTAAAAGAAAATTAAATCATCAACAGTGTAAAACTTTTATACATTTATAACAACTACATTGCCTAAAAACCCGCAACTCCCTGCTCCAGCAATCATAAAACTATGAATTCTATGTTGCCTATCGACTTCTAACTACAGAACTCAATGGCTTCAACCACAACCATCCAATCCAATAGGTTACTCTAGCGAGACCCTCCTGTAATAGGTTACTCTAGCGAGACCCTCCTATAATAGGTTACTCGAGCATGACCCTCCTATAGTAGGTTACTCTAGCGAGACCCTCCTGTAATAGGTTACTCTAGCAAGACCCTCCTGTAATAGGTTACTCTAGCGAGACCCTCCTGTAATAGGTTACTCTAGCGAGACTCTCCTGTAATAGGTTACTCTTGCAAGACCCTCCTGTAATAGGTTACTCTAGCGAGACCCTCCTGTAATAGGTTACTCTAGCGAGACCCTCCTATAATAGGTTACTCGAGCATGACCCTCCTATAGTAGGTTACTCTAGCGAGACCCTCCTGTAATAGGTTACTCTAGCGAGACTCTCCTGTAATAGGTTACTCTAGCGAGACCCTCTATTAGGTTACTCTAGCGAGACCCTCCTATAATAGGTTACTCTAGCGAGACCCTCCTGTAATAGGTTACTCTAGCGAGACCCTCCTGTAATAGGTTACTCTAGCGAGGCCCTCCTGTAATATGTTACTCTAGCGAGACCCTCCTGTAATAGGTTACTCTAGCGAGACCCTCCTGTAATAGGTTACTCTAGCGAGACCCTCCTGTAATAGGTTACT